>NC_091476.1:64482990-64706953 GCF_036971445.1 Narcine bancroftii | reverse complement strand
TCTATAAAACATTTAAAGACTTATTAATTCGGCCCCTCCTGGAAGTAATCAACCAGATTGATAAAACACAAAGCTTACCAGATTCATGTAAAACAGCAATAATTACAGTAATACTAAAGCAAGAGAAAGATCCACTCACACCCACGTCATATAGACCAATATCTTTACTTCACACAGATTATAAGATAATAGCTAAACTATTAGCAAACAGATTAGCAGAGTATGTACCGAAAATGGTAAATTTAGACCAAACTGGATTTATCAAAAAAAGACGCACAACAGACAATATTTGTAAATTTATTAACTTAATTCATGCAGTAGAAGGGAATAAAGCACCTACAGTAAAAGTTGCTTTAGACTCAGAGAAGGCCTTTGACAAAGTAGAATGGAATTATTTGTTCAAAGTATTGCAAAAATTCAGTTTACCGGAGAAGTATATTAATTGGATTAAAGCATTATATAAGGGACCGTTAGCGAAAGTGAAAGTAAATGGACGTATCAAAGCAATTTAACTTAAGCAGGTCAACACGGCAGGGATGCCCACTATCACCTTTATTGTTTGCGTTAGCTATAGAACCACTAGCAGAATTGATAAGAACAGATAATAATATAAAAGGAATAAAAATAAAAGACAAGGAATATAAAATCAGTTTATTTACGGATGATGTTATAGTGTACTTAACAGAACCAGAACTATCAATAAAAGAATTATATAAGAAATTGAAGGAATATGGAGAAGTGTCGGGTTACAAGATCAACGTAAATAAAAGTGAAGCAATGCCTATGAATAATGCGGATTTCTCAAAATTTAAGAAGGAATCACCATTCAGATGGCAAATGCAAGCAATAAGATACCTAGGTGTACAAATAAACAAAAATCTCGGCCAACTATATAAACTCAATTATTATCCACTAATGAAAAAATTACAGGACGATTTAGAGCATTGGAAAGATTTACCACTAACACTAATAGGAAGGATAAACTGTATTAAAATGAACATTTTTGCAAGGATATTATACTTATTTCAGGCATTGCCAATACAACTGACAGAGAAATTCTTCAAGGAGTTAAAGAAAATAATAAGGAAATTTTTATGGAGAGGAGGGAAACTGAGGATAGCACTAGATAAATTAACAGAATGGTATAAACAAGGAGGCTTACAACTGCCAAACTTTAAAAATTATTATAGAGCCACACAATTAAGATACCTATCAGATTTTTATCAAACAAGGGAAAAGCCAGATTGGACGAGATTAGAATTAGATAAAATAGGGGAAAAGATACCTGAACACATATTATATAAATGGGATGAAAAATTGGTGCAACATAGAAGTTCTCCAGTATTACATCAACTCCTCAATATTTGGAAGAAGATTCATGTAGAAAGAAATAAAACAAATTATCAATTACCAAAACTAATATTGACGCAAAACAAGTTACTCCCTTTTACGATAGATAACCTTTCCTTTAGAGAATGGGTAAAAAAAGGGATTAAAAGAATAGAAAATTGTTTTTCAGGAAATAGATTCTTATCCTTTGAACAAATGAAAGATAAGTACAATATAACTCAAGATACAGTGCTGGCATATTACCAATTGAGATCCTACTTGAAGGATAAATTAGCAAGCAGCTTGAGTTTGCCAGAGGGAAGTAACCTTGAATATGTGATTACAGATACAATGATAATCAAAAGATTTATAACTAATATGTATATTAAACTGCAAGAAAAGGAGAATGAGGAAACAAATGGTAAAACTAAACAAAAATGGGAACAAGATTTAAATATAAAGATAAAAAAGGAAACATGGGAGAAGTTATGCTCCGGAACGATGAGAAATACAATAAATACGAGGTTACGTATGATACATTATAACTGGATACACAGGCTATACATTACACCTCAAAAGTTAAATAAATGGGACCCAACAGTATCTGATAGATGTTTTCGATGTAAAAAAGAAAGGGGAACAACAATTCATGCAATCTGGACATGTGAGAGAGTAGAAAAATTTTGGGATGATCTCAATCAGATATTAAATAAAATAACAGAAAACAACATACCAAAGAATCCAGAGATCTTCCTCCTAAGTAACATAAAAAACAAAGAATTTGGAATTGATTTGGAGGATGCACAAAAAAGATTTGTTAAGATAGCTATAGCCGTAGCAAAAAAAATGTATTATGTGAACCTGGAAATTGGAAGATAATTTGAAAATACAGCAATGGTATATAGAAATGAATAAATGTATTCCATTAGAAAAAATAACATATAGTTTAAGAAATAATATTGAAATATTCGAACAAATATGGGAGCCTTACATTAAATACAATAGCGAAAACCTACCGGGGACAATCATTACCTAAGTTAACGGAAGGAAAAGGAAATGAAAAGAATGGACTCAGTAGAATTTCTGGTGTATTTTTATTGAATGACAACATTGTCTGACTGGTTTAATGTATCCTAGATTGTATACCTTAAATGGACGGGAGGGGGGAGGTAGGGAGGATGGGATGGGAGGAGAGAGAAAATGGCACTGTATATGTGTGAAAAGGAAAAAGTGTGTACCATGGTTAATGTGATTTATGGTGTGAAAAATAAAAAATAAAAAAAAAAGACCATGATCATCTCTTTGGTTTTGCTGACGCTGAGCACAAGGTCATCATTGTTTCACAAGCTGATCGATCTCCCCCCTGTATGCTCCATCATTGCCGTTTGAGATTCTGTTTACAACCGTGGTGTCCTTGGCAAACTTGTAGATGGCGTTGGAAATTGTGCCTGGCCACATAGTCGTGGATGTATAACAAGTAGAGCAGTGGGATAAACACATACCCTTGGGGTACGCCTGTGTTGATAATCAGTGAGGACCCGACCTAAGCCACAATCCCAGTTGTTCTGCCTGACCCCTTTTAAAGAAGCTCTTCCAAGAGTTAACCCCGAGAAGGGGAAGAACTCACGGGTAGAAATGGTCGGTCAAGGTTATGGGTTGGGACGATTTCATTAGGCTCACCAAACTGCCCTTCCTGACTGTCAGCCGATGACTTGGGGGATGTGAGAGATAATGGAATATGGGAAGTTAAGCAATTGCTAAATAGGAATGAATTAGGATGGGGTGAAGGGATAATGGAATAAGGGAAGTCAAGTAAGTGCTAAATAGGAATGAATTATGATGGGTTGAATAAGGGTGGAGTAAGAATGGAGTGTGAGGAAGGGTTAAGCAAGTATAATAGAATAGGGATCTTATAGCAAGTAGCTCGATTTAGCAAGTCCTGGGGGTTGAGATTTATGAATAAGAACAAAGACATGACCCTTCCTGGTAAACAAGTATACACACAGAAAGGCACACAAACTGCACTTAGGCAGAATTATCTAATGCCAAACCAATCCAGGAGGCAGTAGAATGTTAAGGGTGGGAGGTACCTCTGTACTGAAATAGAATGTATAAAAAGTTGGGTAAGCCCCAGTATGTGTGTGTATTCCCAGGGTAAGGGGAAGCACTCAACTTTGC
Organism: Narcine bancroftii; assembly: GCF_036971445.1. NCBI lineage: Eukaryota > Metazoa > Chordata > Chondrichthyes > Torpediniformes > Narcinidae > Narcine > Narcine bancroftii. Next base: position 64,703,446 of record NC_091476.1, on the reverse strand, counting down.
ACTGTTGTAAAATAAATGTTCTTTGTTCTCAATTTTTGTCTCGAGTGAAATCTGTGAAGGCACCTCTGCTTCTCACAACTTGGGGGCTCGTCTGGGATTGCACTCCCTCCACTGACAGAGCACCTGACGACGGGGGTAGGTGCACCCACCCTGGCTGATTCAGCTGGACTCCCAGATGACGGGTAGCTGGTCAGTGGACGAAGCGAGTGATATCCGAGAAGAGGCATTGAGAACAAACGACAGGAGGATGTTAAGGAAGTGCTCTAGGAATAGCTACTGGATTCCGGTAAGAGGAATTTCATTTTCCTGCCAATATGGGAGGAGGAAGTAGCAAGGGAAAAAGTCCTTAAGAAGGACGGGAGGATAAAATACCAAAACATAGTCCGTAAGGACTAATGTTATCCAATTGGAGTGCGGGGAAAACCCATGGGAAGGATAAGCAGACCATGGTCAGGTATTGTTGTCAGGAATGGGTTAAGAATCCGATAAAAGGGAGTTCAGTATATTGGCCAAAGTTCGGATCCGACGAGGACTGGATGTGTCAGGCATTGAACATCTGGCTCTACCAAAATCAAGGAGACAATACCGGGAGTAGGGAATATGCAGCCTGTTGGCTTAGTGAATCGTTTAATCAGATGATATTGGATGAGAAGAAATTTACAAATAAGAAGGATGAGGAACCTTCTGCCCCCGAAATAAAGGGATGGGATGTGTTACATTCCCTTCCTCCACCTTATGTTTCCCCTGTGCCAGCTCCCATTCCCTCCCTCTCCCCTACACTTTACCCTTCTTCACCTTCCCCTCCTCCCCCACAGTTAAAGAAAGGAGAAAGTAGGAGTGGTATGAGGACTCACTCACAGAGTGCAAGATTACTGCCTCAATTGACAAGGAGACTTTGATTGTGAAGGTCATTCAGAAGAACAGTGTGAGGCCCTTCGGGAGGAAGGGGCAGGACTCTTTGATTTGTCTCCCAGAGGGCAGGAACTTAACCATTATAGAGGAGGAGATAAGCCAGAAACTAACTGGATGAGACCTTTACGAGAGGTTCCCTTGGGAGGGGATGCAGGGGGTCTCAGATTTGTGAATGTGCCTTTGACTAGTACTGAGGTGCGCAATTTTAAGAAGGAAATTACCTCTCTGATAGAAGACCCTCAGGGACGTGCAGAACAATTAGATCAATTTTTGGGACCTAATATATATATATATATATATATATATACACACACCTGCGATGAATTAATGTCTATCTTTAAGACTCTATTTACTTTGGATGAGCGTGGAATGATCTGCCAGGCAGGGATCAGAGTATATGATAGGGAACACCGGGGGTGGGGGGGGGGGGGGGGGGCCAGAGGCGATACCTGGAGAAGCTAAATTTCCCCTGGTAAACCCAAATTGGGATAAGACTACTAATATTGGTCGCACGCGAATGGATGAGTACTGGGTTAATCTAGTAAAAGGCATGAAGGAGTCTGTTCCAAAAGGACAGAACTTTAAGAAGGCATTTGAGGTTCCCCAAGGTCCCGAGGAGACCCCCTCTGCATTTCTTACTAGATTACGTGCGGCCATCCAGCAATATGGGGGGTTGGATATAGAATCCCCAGCAGGTGAACAGTTGGTATTGACAGGTTTTGTTACTAATTCAGATTTAGATATCAGGAAGAAATTACAAAAGACAGAGAATTGGCATGAACAGGGACTATCACAGCTTTTGCAGATCGCACAAAGGGCATACGTCCAGAGGTATGAAGAAAAACAGAAAGGAAAGGCTAAGATTTTGATGCAGGCAGTAAAGGAAGTTGTGGATGGAAAGCAAGGAAGTGTTAGGAACCGTGTGTCGGATCCTGGATGTTGGGAGGAGCGCTGGGAGGGGGGAAGTAGAGACCAGGACAGAGGTAGGGGTAGAGGAGGATTCCGGGGATGGTGACTGTTCCCGGGACCCCGCGGAGATCCTGGCAGAAATTGGGAAACAGGAGCATTGGTATGCTATTATTGTAAAAAGGAGGGACACTTTAAGAGGGAATGCCCGATGAGGGCCAGGGAGACGCGATCTTACGCATTGATGGAAGCAGATTATGAATGGGGGGTCACGGTTCTCAGCTAATGCATACCGTGGGTCTGCACGGAGAACCATTGTAAATTTAAGCGTAGGACCCCATGGTGACAAAATGACTTTTCTAGTAGATTCCGGGGCAGTATTTTACGATGGCCCGAGGGTGTTAAAACAGAAGGGGCGGTGATGATTTCAGGGATGGGGGGGGGGAGAGATTTTGCGGTCCCTAAATTAAAGAATGTAAAGATATAAATGGGAGGAAAGATAGTTACAGAGGATCTTTTACTAGTTCCCCAAGCTGGGGTTTGCTTGTTGGGACGTGATTTACAGGACCAATTGGCTATCGGTACCAGACCACAGGAATCGGGTATTAGGGTTCAATTTTATGTGCTGACGGAGGAGGATCGGGGACTAATAAATCCTAGGGTATGGGTGAAAAGAGGCAATAGAGGAGAATTAGATGTTCCTCCCCTGCAAGTTACTCTAAAAGACCCCGACCAGGTAGTTCGACGAAAACAGTATCCGATTCCTATGGCTGGCCGAAAGGAGCTGCAGCCAGTAATTGACCAATTGGTGAAAGACGGTATACTCGAACCCTGCATGTCACCTTTTAATACTCCAATTTAACCTGTCCAAAAATCAGACGGCACATACCGGTTAGTACAGGATTTGAGAGAGTTAAACAATACACTGTTGATTTTTTGAATTTTCGAGGGAATAAGGGTCTTAGAGTGAGTGAATCGAAGTTGCAAATTGTTCAATCTGAGGTTAAATACTGAGGTCATTTGGTTAGTCAAGGAATTAGGAAGATAAGTCCAGAGCGAATACGCGGTATTTTGCAGATCCCACTTCCAAAGAATGCTCAAGAACTTGGGAAATTCCTTGGTTTGGTGGGATACTGTAGGATTTGGATTGAGAATTATTCTAGCCTGGTCAAATTTCTTTATGATAAACTTGCGACTCGAGGGGGTGAAACTGTTGTCTGGGCGGAGGGGGAGATTAAAGATTTTGATATGGTGAAACAGCGTCTTACTAATGCCCCAGTTTTGGCCTTACCCGACCTAAATGTTAAATAAGCCATTTGACCTATATACCAATATGAAAGACGGTGTGGCCATGGGAGTATTAACACAAGAGCGAGCAGGCTTTAGACAACCAGTTGCCTTTCTATCAAAGATTTTAGATCCTGTTTGTCGTGGTTGGCCAGAATATGTGCAAGAAATTGTGGCCACTGCCATTCTAGTAGAGGAAGGATGCAAAATTACATTTGGTACCCCAATGACAGTTCACACCCCTCACACAGTCCGCACCATTCTTTTACAACGTGCCGGAAGATGGCTTACCGATTCCAGAATTTTAAAGTATGAAGCGATTCTCATGGATAGGGATGATTTGACACTGATTATAAACAAAGAACAGAATCCAGCCGCCTTCTTGGTTTCTCCAGATTCTGATACTGTCCCCAATGATTTAGAGCATGTATGTTTAGAAGTGATAGATTTAGAGATGATTTAAGCGATGAACCTTTACGAGAGGGTGAAAGATGGTTTATTGATGGATCTTCCCGCTGCATTGATGGTATTCGTTACAGCGGGTATAGTATAGTGGACGGGAATGAAGGAGCTGTGATTGAGGCCGGTCGTCTTCCTGGTCATTGGTTGGCCCAATCCTGTGAATTGTATGCCATCTGTAGAGCTCTCCGGGGTCTAGAGGGAAAGGTGGGCACAATCTATACTGACTCCAAGTATGTTTTTGGTGTAGTACACACCTTCGGAAAAATTTGGAAAGAGGGGGGAATGATAACCGGGAAAGGACAAAAGTTGATCCATGAGAACTTAATTGTTCAATCCTTAGATGCTCTTATGTTATCTGAGGAGATAGCTGTAGTTCATGTTCAAGGCCATCAAATTATTGACAGTCCTGAAGCCCAGGGTAACAGATGGGCAGATGAAGCTGCCAAACAGGCTGCACTAACAAAAATAATAGAGATGCAGCTGTTACTCCCCAACCCTCATGAGATGATGTTCGGTCTTCCATATATGGGATTCCACACCGATTCCCCTACCCCTGAGGCTGATGACCAATATATATCTAAATATTTACAGGGACTTTCCACTTCTTTATATGACTTAAAACAGAAGGGTTTATTAGCTCAAAACCCACCCTTGGACTATCCCATTCATTCCATTAAAGCTGGTGATTGGGTATATGTAAAAGCGTGGCAAGATCATAAACTAGAACCTATATGGGACGGCCCTTATTGTGTACTTTTGATTACAGACACTGCAGTACAAACAAAAAGGGATGGACTCAAGTACAACGCGTTAAGCGTGCTAATCCACAGACTAAGGACGTTGATAATATCCCCTCCATCTGGCATGCAGTTTCGCATCCTTCTGGTCTGAAAGTTATGCTCCGCCGAAAAAAATTGTTGTAATGTTATTTTTATTATTTGCGGTATTGTTTTCCTGCTGGTTCCCAATTTTTGGGAAATTACCCAATTGTACACAATGTATAAAGTCCTCCTGGAATAGGGGCAGCATAGGGGATAGTTACTTTGAAGAATGGACAAGTTTACCATTAGAATGCAAACGAGGCACAGGTATAAAGTGGAGTACCTTATTTATTATGGTCTAATTTAGGATCCCAACATGGTCCAGGGAAGCAGAACTGATCTAGGGGAGTGGAATGGGTTTGCGCCCCGGCCTCTACGGGTATTAAAAAGATAAGTGCCAAAAATATGGTACAAAGAAGATGGTGGGAGAATTATAAGCAAAATATTAGTCAGGGCTATAACTGCAGTAGGAATAAAGGGGATATATATGCTAATGCTCGCAGACAGGCTGCTACTCACCGGTTAGGTGACAATAAGTGGGTAGATTTAAGTCAACGAACAGCTGACTTGCTGGGGTTGAAGAATTGTTGGATTTGCAGAGGACCAACTAAAGATGGTACCTGGCCCTGGCAAGGTGAGCCTTTGGATATATGGGAACTTCTACGCTTTAATGGTACAACGAATAAAATTGATCATTCCCCCCAAACTTGGCATCTTGTTAATCATCCATTGGGTGACGAATGTATTCGGAAGGCTGAAGGCTGTCACTATAAGGAGGATTCCAGTTGTAAACGGCTTAAGCTGCTCAAGAATACTACAGCTGTTTGGCATCCCGCAACCCCTACCTGGTATTTCTCTATGGAAAAAGATTCGGATTGTGTGCTTTATGAGAGTATCAATGACACCAGTGACATATGGAACTGTTCAGGTGAAACTCCTTACTGGGGCATCCCCTAGCTTCGGCAGATCTGGAACGAGACTATCCCACATGGATATGCACCAGAGGGTTTATATTGGATTTGTGGGAATATGGCTTATACCTTTTTAGAACCTGATTGGAGCGGCACTTGTTGTATTGGAATCATTCAACCTCAATTTGTCTTACTGCCTTTGCAGGCCGACCATCACCTTTCCACCAAGTTGTATATCCGCCTAATCCCACAATCTCCTCAGGATACTCGTCCAAAGAGAGAACTTAAAATTGGAACTTGGGGTGAAGACTGGCCCCCTGAACGTATTATTTCATATTATGGCTCTGCTACTTAGGCTCAGGATGGATCATGGGGATATCGAACCCCCATTTATATACTAAATCGTTTGATCAGACTCCAGGCAGTTTTGGAAATTATCACCAATCAGACAGCGACAACCTTAGATTTATTGGCTGAAGAACAACGACAGATACGTGCTACAGTTTATCAAAATCGCTTGGCCCTCGATTACTTGTTGGCTGTTGAGGGCGGCGTTTGTGGAAAATTGAACCTTACCAATTGTTGCTTGAAGATTGATGACAATGGCCAGGCGGTAAAAAAATATTTCTTCAGGTATTCAAAAACTTTCCCATGTCCCGGTCCAGACTTGGCATCCTTGGTCCGGTACGTGGTGAATTAAACTTTTTACTGGCGACTGGAGTTGGATACACACGGCCCTTATAGCAGCTCGGCTTTTTATTTTAGCCCTCATAATAATTATTCCCAGGGTAAGGGGAAGCACCCAACTTTGCACTGTTGTAAAATAAATGTTCTTTGTTCTCAATTTTTGTCTCGAGTGAAATCTGTGAAGGCACCTCTGCTTCTCACAATGAGGAGGAAAAAAAGTCACCAGAATTTTGCCAAAACCCTTTTGCCGCTTTAGGATTCCTGGGACCGCAGGAGATGCGCCCACGCCTCCTCCCTCGCCGTCGTTCAGGGCTTCCAAACCGTCCGTCGGAGAGACTGGGAGGTAATTCTGCCGGGCACCTCAGCTCCAATAGTGTGGGAATGGGGGGAGTCTCCCAGTGGCTGCCCATTTCAATTCTCGCCCCATTCCCTCACTGACTTGTCTGTCCACGGTCTCGCGCGCTGCCAGACTGAGACCGCCCACAAATCAGAGGACCAATCGTCACCTTCCATCTTGGAACCCTCCAACCGGATGGTATTAACCCCGACTTCTCAGATTTCCATTAGACCTGCCTCTCCCCATTGCCTTTCCTCCAGCTCTCGCTTCTCTCCCCATTTCCCATCTGCCCCCCCTGTTTCCACCCCCACCCCCCGTTGCCGCCCCTGCACCCCTCTGCCCCTTTTCACTGAGCCAAAACCGATTCTCGCCTTTCCTCTTGTACCCCATTAACACCTTTTGGCTGCTGGCCTGAACACCTCCCACCGCTGGCCAGTCTTTATTCTGACACTTGCTTGGGATCATGTATCTTTACCTCCTGTGGGCGCTGTTAGACCAGCCGAGTCCGCCCAGCATTTCTGTATGTTTTTAACTGCAACCACGGCATCTGCAGACTTTCATGAATCAGCCCGTTCAGAACCCCCCCGCGACCAGTTGAGGATTTTGGTAACGTGACTGCAAAACTGTGGGGAATTGCACCCACCTGGAGTGCAAAACGAGCAGGGGAAGTTTCCACAGATGGCAGCTCAGCTCAGAAAGAAGTATTAGCCTCGAGACCATCAGGGAGCTGACTCATTCTGGCCCTCGGGGCACAAGATTCTCTGGCGGTGGAGGGGAGAAATCGCACAAAGGGCCCCGGTCAGAGTATCATAGGGAAAATTGTCCTTCAGGGAAGTTAGCAGGGAGAGAGCTCCCCACCGTGGGGAAGGCAGCAGGAAGGACCATCCCCACTGCGGGAGGGGTCATCCCAATGTGGGGCAGGCGGCGGCGAGGGATCTCCCCACCACATCCAGGGTCCAGGGTGCGCTTGGTTCCACAATCCACATCTCCCTCCCTCTCCTCTTCTTCCTCCCTCTCTCCTTCCGTCTCCTCTCCCTCCCTCCTTCTCCCTCTCTCCTTTCTTTCCTCCTCTCCTCCCTCTCTCCTCTCCTTCCTCTCATCTCTCTCTCCTTTCCTCCCTCCTCGCTCCTCCCTCCTTCCGCCCGCCCCGGGCCGGCCCCCTCGGTGCGGGGCTCATGGCGAACTCCCTGTTGCTTCTGCTGGAGCTGCTGCTGCTCGGAGCCGCCTTCGTCTGCGGCATCGTCACCGCGGCGCTGGTCACCGGCACTCAGGTCGGGGGGCTGGGGGCCGGGGGGCTGGGGGCCGGGAGCTGGGAGGAGCGGGGGGCAGGGTCGGGGACTGGGGGGTCGGCCGGGGCACTTCCCTCTCCTCGGAGTTGGAATTGTTCGGGGGGGGGGGTGGAGGTTTCACACGTGATTAAAAAAAATCAACTTTTTTTAGGGGGGGAAGAGCGGAACTTTCTGGAGTGAAGTTTGTGAAACTTGGTCAAATGATTCGCCTCCATGTTTTTGTGTCGGCCCCGGTTACATTTCTATCCTGGAGGAAGGGAGGGAGACGGGGGGAGGGGGAGAGAGAAATGGTGGGGAGGGAGGATAAAGGGGCGAAGCACTGGAGTCTGCAGACGCATTGATTGTAGTAAAAAGTGACGAAACTGCCGGAGGCACTCGTCCGGACTTTCAGTCGGAGATAAAGATGGGGGAAAGGTGCAGACAGACGAACAAAAGGTGTTAATTGGCTCTGATGAGCATTGATGTTTGTCTGTGTGAAAGGAGAGAGGGAATGTTAACGTCGTCGGGTTGGAAGGTTGTCCTTCCAAGTCTCAGTCTGGCTGTGGACAGACACGGCAGGAAGGGAATGGGCCGACGAAGCGATCTGAGCGAAAGACGCTGCAGGAGCTCGGCCGGTCTCGCAGGAGGGAAAGATAGATCCCCGAGCCCTCGAAACGTCTCGCTCGAGTTGGATGCTGAGAAGACCTTTCAACAAGGCGACTTCCTGTCTCCCCGACATGGAGGAAGCCCCGATGCAGGCAACGCTCTTGCAAGATTCATGTGGGAGCAGCATCTCCTGTGGTCACAGGGGCGGAGGTGCGTCCGGGGTGGGGGGTAGGCGAGGGCCAGAGGTATCCTGTCCTTCAAGGTGGGGACCAGTGCGGGTAATGGAAGATGTGGTGGGGGGGGGGGGGGAATGGATGCCCTCATCCTGAGCAGGTGATGGAATCCTTCCAAGGGGACAGGGTGCGTCGTTGAGGGAGCTGGCGAGGGAGCCTCCCGAGATCGAGAAGGGGAGAGTGTGGCTGGAGATGGACCAAGTGGATTTGAGATGGGGGTGGAAGTTGGCAGCGGGGTGGATGAGGTCGCCGAGCTGATGGCAGGCACACGAGGCAGCACCAAGGTCGTCACCCATGCAGCGGAGGGGCCTGGCCTGCGTTGGCTTGTAGCCAGGATTGCTCCACGTCGCCAACATGCAGGCGCGCCCTCTCCCCCCCCCCACGGAGGTTGGGGCCAGCACTGACTGATAGGTCGAGTTAGGAGGAGTTGGGGTCAGTTTGTGGATCTTGGCCTTCAACAGTCAGACCATCTAGGACAGAACCTGGGAGGTCCATCTGACCATCTGAGCTCCTGGCACCCCGACCACAGATCCTTGTCTGGCTGCCCACCCATTGGAGCTTCCGACACCCCGGACGCCTACCCTCTGGCGCTCCCAATGTCCCAATGACAGATCCTCACCCCTGGCTAACCAAGCTCCTGATGCTCCAATCGCGGATCTTCTGCCCCGGCTGCCCGCCCACCGGAACTCCTGCCACCCACACCTGCAGGTTCCTCTCCTTCCACGGAGCTGCCCGGAAGATAATTAACCTCTCACCCCACCAAGTTTACAGATAAAGCCTCTGACCGGGGAGACTCTTTCTAACCCTTGGGCAGACTTTGCTGTCTCAGTAAAGTTGTGTGAAACAACAAAGGTATTGCCCAGGACAACTCTTATCTCTCTTGCGCGCTTTAAAACCCCGTCGGCGAGCGGCATGGAATCCTGCTGGACCAGCTCTTCATCCCTGGCCAATGCCATTGATGCTTCACACAAACAGCTACTGCGACCAAGGCCCATCTGCGCCAAAAAGTTTATATGTTACTCCAGGGGACACTCTACAAGTTTAGACTTGAGTATTGTTTTACCTGTTATTTTTATTCTTGGAACCGTAGAACACTGCAGCTCAGAAAATAGGCTACTTGGCCCTTCTAGTCTTGCTGCTAGTCTCACTGACCTGTACCCAGTCCTTAACCCTCCATACCTCTCCCATCCATGTATCTATCCAACTTATTTCTTGAAAGGTGGGCCCGCATTGAGCACGTCAGATGGCAGCTCATTCCACACTCACCCACCACTCTCTTGAGCGAAGAAACCTTTCCCCTTTCACGCCCTCTATTTATCTCTCCTAGTCTGTCCGTCCCTCTCATAATCTTGTGAACCTTGATCACGTCTCCCCTTATTCTACCAAGGAATAAAGCCCTGACCTGCTTAATCTTTCCCCTGTTTCTCCTGAAGGCCCACGCGCTACTTCTCTGCACAAGGACGCTCCAGCTAAACCTTTCCCCCTGAACCCACGGTCTCTGCACCTACCCTCAGGGGTGCCTGGGGGTGGGATGGCTGATGAAGGGCCTGGTTCTGCCCTGTATGCCTTCAGTTGTGAGGAGTTGGTCCGCTCTCCCCGTGTTTGGGTTTCTCCCATTGTCTTCCCACCCTCTCCCACATCCATTTTCGATGCCAAGGTTTTACTAAAATAATAGGGAGTGATTTAAATTTAGGCCTACGGCGCAGGAACGGGCCCACGAACCATGATTCCAATGGTGGGAGGAAACAACTGGAGGCCCACCCCCCATTCCCCAGGCAGACATGGGGAGAAAGTCCAAACTCCTTGCAAACAGCACAGGATTCATTGCGCTGACCGCGATGCCCATTGTGCCGCCTCTCAGCATGGCCAAGCCAAGATTCCCACCCCTCACCCCCCCACCCAAAACGTGGGATAAAGACCCCACAAGCGTTCTGCTTTATACGCGATGGTGAAATAACGGTGAGTCTGAGGGTTGGTGTCGAGCAGCGTTGGCTTACGCTAACCGTGTCTGGTGGCTGTGTGATCGTGGAGGGGAGTCCTTTCAGATCCATCGGCCCCGCCCTCCATCACCATGGCCCCTCCCTCACTCTCCCCCTCCTGCACTCTCCCCCTCCTGCACTCCCCCCCCCGCACTCCCCCTCCCGCACTCCCCCCCCGCACTCCCCCCCCCGCACTCCCCCCCCCCGCACTCCCCTCTCCCGCACTCCCCTCTCCCGCACTCCCCTCTCCCGCACTCCCCTCTCCCGCACTCCCCTCTCCCGCACTCCCCTCTCCCGCACTCCCCTCTCCCGCACTCCCCTCTCCCGCACTCCCCTCTCCCGCACTCCCCTCTCCCGCACTCCCCTCTCCCGCACTCCCCTCTCCCGCACTCCCCTCTCCCGCACTCCCCTCTCCCGCACTCCCCTCTCCCGCACTCCCCTCTCCCGCACTCCCCTCTCCCGCACTCCCCTCTCCCGCACTCCCCTCTCCCGCACTCCCCTCTCCCGCACTCCCCTCTCCCGCACTCCCCTCTCCCGCACTCCCCTCTACCGCACTCCCCTCTCCCGCACTCCCCTCTCCCGCACTCCCCTCTCCCGCACTCCCCTCTCCCGCACTCCCCTCTCCCGCACTCCCCTCTCCCGCACTCCCCTCTCCCGCACTCCCCTCTCCCGCACTCCCCCCCCGCACTCCCCCCTCCCGCACTCCCCCCCTCCCGCACTCCCCCCCTCCCGCACTCCCCCCTCCCGCACTCCCCCCTCCCGCACTCCCCCCTCCCGCACTCCCCCCTCCCGCACTCCCCCCCTCCCGCACTCCCCCCCCTCCCGCACTCCCCCCCTCCCGCACTCCCCCCCTCCCGCACTCCCCCCCTCCCGCACTCCCCCCCCTCCCGCACTCCCCCCTCCCTCGCTCACTCTCCCCCTCCCTCGCTCACTCTCCCCCACCCTCGCTCACTCTCCCCCTCCCTCGCTCACTCTCCCCCTCCCTCGCTCACTCTCCCCCTCCCTCGCTCACTCTCCCCCTCCCTCGCACACTCTCCCCCTCCCTCGCTCACTCTCCCCTCCCTCGCTCACTCTCCCCCTCCCTCGCTCACTCTCCCCCTCCCTCGCTCACTCTCCCCCTCCCTCGCTCACTCTCCCCCTCCCTCGCTCACTCTCCCCCTCCCTCGCTCACTGTCCCCTCCCTCGCTCACTCTCCCCCTCCCTCGCTCACTCTCCCCCTCCCTCGCTCACTCTCCCCCTCCCTCGCTCACTCTCCCCCTCCCTCGCTCACTCTCCCCCTCCCTCGCTCACTCTCCCCCTCCCTCGCTCACTCTCCCCCTCCCTCGCTCACTCTCCCCCTCCCTCGCTCACTCTCCCCTCCCTCGCTCACTCTCCCCCTCCCTCGCTCACTCTCCCCCTCCCTCGCTCACTCTCCCCCTCCCTCGCTCACTCTCCCCCTCCCTCGCTCACTCTCCCCCCTCCCTCGCTCACTCTCCCCCTCCCTCGCTCACTCTCCCCCTCCCTCGCTCACTCTCCCCCTCCCTCGCTCACTCTCCCCCTCCCTCGCTCACTCTCCCCCTCCCTCGCTCACTCTCCCCCTCCCTCGCTCACTCTCCCCCTCCCTCGCTCACTCTCCCCCTCCCTCGCTCACTCTCCCCCTCCCTCGCTCACTCTCTCCCCCTCCCTCGCTCACTCTCCCCCTCCCTCGCTCACTCTCTCCCCCTCCCTCGCTCACTCTCCCCCTCCCTCGCTCACTCTCCCCCTCCCTCGCTCACTCTCCCCCTCCCTCGCTCACTCTCCCCCTCCCTCGCTCCCCCATCCCCTCCCTCGCTCTCTCCCTCCCACTCATTCCCCACCTCCCCATTAATCCCCCTCCCTCGTTCCTCCCTCACTTCCCCTCCTTCACTCCCCCCTTGCTCTCTCCTTCCCTCCCTCTCACTCCACCCTCCTTTGCTCCCTCCATCTCCCCTCTGTCACACCCACTCCCGCCTCCCTCACACCCCGCCTGCACCCCAACCTAAGGATGCTGTTCCCTCACCTCAAACCTGTCGGCCACCTAGCGTGTCAGTCAGTCCCTGACGGTGCGTTGCTGTGCCTCCAGGGGGATTTCGGCGGGAGCTGCATCCTGTATGGGGAGGCCCGGTGGAACGCCGATGCCCAGTCGCTGGACGTGGCCGCGTTTGGCAGCAGCTCCCACTGCGCCTTCGTGGATATCCTGTCTGTCCTGATCTCCATCTACTGTTTCTGCACCACCTTCTATTACATCTACACCTACTTCATGGATGAGACGACCCGGTGAGCTTTATTTAATGTGCTATACAAGCTAGTCAACCTCAGTGTATTGTGGGAACAGTAGAATTACAGGTGCTCCTCAACTTATGATGGGGTTACGTTCCAACAAGCACATCGTAAGTTGAAAAAAAAATGTATGTTGAAAAAGAATACAGGTTTACCTTGTATAACACTGATCCCACTGCCCTGCTCTCTCCCCACAGCCCATCTTGGTCCCCACCCTAATTTCACTGCCCCGCTCTCTCCCTACAGCCCTGTATCAGTCCCCACACTGATCGCACTGCCCCATTCTCTCCCCACAGCCCTGTCTCGGTCCCCACACTGATCCCACTGCCCTGCTCTCTCCCCACAGCCCATCTTGGTCCCCACCCTAATTTCACTGCCCCGCTCTCTCCCTACAGCCCTGTATCAGTCCCCACACTGATCGCACTGCCCCATTCTCTCCCCACAGCCCGGTGTCGGTCCCCACACTGATTCCACTGCCCCACTCTCTCCCCACAGCCCTGTATCAGTCCACACACTGATCCCACTGCCCCGCTCTCTCCCCACAGCCCTGTATTAGTCCCTGCGAGCTTTCTAACTGAACTAAAAGAAGTGATTGACCAAGGAAGCTACAAAGACTTCACTTGAGTGGAAATATCATGGTTTATTGGTAAAATGCTTGTGATGACCTTACTTTAACGTATTACATTAAAGTAAATAAAGACAGCCACGTTATTTTACCACCATAACCTTGAAAAATTGTCAGTTGGACCGTCGTACGTAGGGGAGCCCCCTGTGCAGCAGAACAATGTACATTCCAGGGGAGGCCAGGCACTTCGGCCCACAGTGTTGTGCTGACCTGTGGAAACCTGCTGAGATTCACCAGTGCTGTGTGTTACAGTACGGTCGCGGCGTCTGCAGGTGTTCCTGTTTAACTCCACAATGACCTAAATCAGGGCTGGGCGAACCTGTGAGTGTAGGAGCCCCTCTTGAAAACCGTAGGACGTGAAAAATTGTGACACACACATTTTTAGTTTTGCGTGCACAGTTTGTTACAAAAAAAGTTGTGTAAATGTTAACAAATATATGCACATAATATTTATTCATGAATGTAGTTTTTAAACTGCCAATTTATATTAGTTTCAATAATCCAAAAGTACACATTACTGCGGTCGGGGTGTCAGGAGCCTGGATGGGCAGGGGAGAGGCCGCGTTCCATGCACCCACCACTCTCTGTATGAAGAACGCATGTCTGATGACTCCTCCCCCTGCACTTACTCCCCAGCACCTTAAAACTGCATGCCCCCCTCCCGTGTTGGCCATTTCAGCCCCGGGGAAAAAGCCTCCGGCCGTCCACATGATCGAAGCCTTTCATCACTTTGTATCAGGTCACCCCATCATCCTCCGTGGCTCCAAGGAGAAAAGTCAGAGTTCCCTCAAGTCCTTCTCACAAGGTGGGCTCTCCAATCCAGGCAGCATCCTTGTGAATCTCTCCTCTGCATCCTCTCTGCAGCCTCCCCATCCTTCCTGTCGTGAGGGAGACCCAAGCTGAACTACAGTATTTTTAAATTTAGACATACAGCACAGTAACAGACCCTTTGGCCCACATACCCGTGCTGTCCAATGAGCCTACGTCTCCTCCAACCCCTGTAGGTTTCAAACGGTGGGAGGAAACCGGAGCCCCCAAAGGAAATCCATGTACTAACCTCCAACACCTTCCCTGGCAAGGCCCCCACCACTTCCCTCCCTCCACTGGGTACACGCGTCCTCTGGTGTTTGCTGATCCTGTCCTGGGATGAAGGAGCTGGCTGTCCGCGCTGTCTAGGCCTCTTAGAATCTCGTAGACCTCTACTAAGCCACCTCTCCACCTTCTCCGCGCTCTGGTTTGCTTCATTTGACATGTTCGCCAAACACAAACGTCTGCAGGCACTGCGATTGTTGTAAAGAGCGCACAGTAAATGCTGGAGGAACTCGGCCGGTCTCGTAGCGTCCTTAGGAGGTAAAGATTTATAATCGGCGTTTCGGCCCTGAGCCCTTCCTCAAGGGACAGGCAGGCAGGCGGCTGGTGACCCTCCTCTGCGCCGTCCCTGCCTCCTCCCTTGTAACAAGTTGAACAGAAATGAATACTGTACTCCAAGCACTGCTGTGAGGCAAAACGGGGGAGCAGGGCGCTTGGCCTTTGGAGCGGCAGCGATTGGGACAGGGGTTCAAATCCCGTGCTGTCCGTAAGGTGTTTGTTCATTCACCCCATGTCCATGCAGGTCCTCCCTGGGGTGGGGATCCTCTGTTTTCCGTCCACCGTTTGAAACGTACAGGGGTGGGTAAGTTAATGGGGCGTAAATTGGGCTGCATGGGCTCATGGGCCAAAATGGACTGCCGCCGTGCTGTAGGTCTAAATTTAAAGGGCTGTTTGACCGTGCAAGGGTGTCGTCGTCTTACTAGTGGGTGGGAGAGGGGGGTGGGGTCCATTCAAGAGCCTGATAGCAGAAGGTCCTCGAATCTAGGAGTTTTCAAGATCGAGCATCTTCTGCCTGACCTGGTGAGGGGGGGGGGGGGAGAGAAAAGAGTGTGACCGGGATTGGGTGGGTGGGGGAAGGACAGTCCTTTCTGTCGGTGCTTTTCCTGAGGCAGGGAGGGGCAAATGGATGGAGGCTGGGGAGGGGCGGTGGTGGGGTTTGAGCGATGGCTGGTCTACTCCGAGACCTGAGCAGGTGTGAGGGGTGGTCATGTCTGGCGAATGACCTACCAACCTCCAGGGCCCCGAGGCTGAGCTTGCCTCCCCACATTCCAGTCTTTGTTGAATAAAGTGATGTTAAGTTACATTGAATAACTCCTCTCATGTTACGTACAACATATAGAAGCAAGGGATTTAATTGCAGTGACAGCCCTTTCCGGAAGGGCTTTCGCATTCTGATGGGTATCGTCGAGTAATCTTCACTCGCAAACAGTTTGCAGTTGAAACAGAGCATCCTACCCCTGCTTGGAGAATATCCCCTGGTCTTCTCGCCCTTTGTAAGGGAGCGGTAAAATACAGACATACTGAAGTCTCCATTTACTGTCATGGTTTATAGATTCCACAATATCCGTGTTCCAACGGGCTGCGCTCCCTGTCTTTAACCAGAGTGCATGTTAGCACCAGCTTGTGACGCCATAACGGTACACAATCCCATGGTTGCAGTACGAAGCCCTGAAAGCCTTTTCCTTCCAAACATTCGGAGCCTCATTTAGGAAACAAAATCATCTGGATATGGAAAAAGAAAGTGTGAAATCCAAAATCCTCACTCAATTGAACCATTTTGTGTTCGCTCTCGGGGCCCCCAGGCGTCAGCTGAACTCAGCCCTAATGGTCAATCCACCTGCTTACCTGCCGGCCGCCGCTGATGATGGAGGGGGGGAGGGGGAAGTTTCTGTTACACAGAGAACTGTGGGGGCCCGGAATGCCTTGCTGGGGTAGTGATGGAGGCTGGAACTTTGGGGGCATTTAAGAGACTCTTAGACGGGGAAGAAATTTAGAGGGTTACGGGGGGAGGAAGAGTTTCTATGTTCCCTCCTCCCCCCACCCCCGACCCATTAACCACCGAAGAAGCCCTGTCCACCCTTGGGACGCGGGAGGGAACTCGCTCAGACACGGTGGGGTGGGGGAGGGAACGTAGAAACTCCTGATGGGTGGATTCAAAGCCCTGGGTTGCTGGCACCGCACTAATCGCATTTTCAGATTGCGCCATGTTTTCCCCAGGACCAGTGACGTTTCCCTGGTGCCCTGTTCCCCTGATGCCATCTCCTGTCCTGTTCCCTGGAGCCCGTGACGTTCCCCCGCTGCCCTGTCCTGTCCTGTTCCCTGGTTCCCGTGACATTCCCCGGTGTCCTGTTCCCCGGTGCCCTGCCCTGTCCTTTCCCGCTGTTTTGAGTGCGAGCTTTGTTCTGTTTACATTGTGATTTACAAGAACAGACCTTTGGCCTGGCTCCCATCTGAATCATCTCCACTGGATTTGCTGACTGCTATTTTAGATTTAGATGTAACAGGCCCTTCTGCCCCACGAGCCCCCTGCTGACCCATTGACAACTGATTAACTGACAAACCCCCGGGAACGGTTCTGAAGGGCGGGAAGAAACCGGAGCCCCCACCCCAACCCATCCAGCCACGGGGGAGAAGGTACAAACTCCTCGCACACAGCGCCAGATTCGCTGTAACCGTCATGTGCTAACCGCCACATTAACCGTGGTGCTGCAGGAAGCCAAGGGTGGAAGTTGCCAAACACAGCAGCCCGCAGACTCCAAGGAGAAAAGTCAGAGTTCCCTCAAGCCCTCTCACAAGGCAGGCTCTCCAATCCAGGCAGCAACCTTGTGAATCTCCTCTGCACCCTCTCTGCAGCCTCCCCATCCTTCCTATCGTGAGGGAGACCCAAGCTGAACTACAGTATTTTTAAATTTAGACATACAGCACAGTAACAGACGCTTTGGCCCACGAACCTGTGCTGTCCAATGAGCCTACGTCTGCTCCAACCCCTGTAGGTTTCAACCGGAGATCTTCAGCAAAGATGAAGATGCATTTTGTCCGGGCCCCCGCCGACATCTTGTCCGCACCGTGGCGAAGGACTCAAGCCCGAAACGTCGGTTCTGTATCTTTATCTTCGCTACGTAAGGGACCTGCTGAGTTTCTCCAGTGTCATGCGTTGGCTTCAGGCCTGAGCCCTTAGTCAAGGTGTGAACAAAATGTCGGCAGGCGCCCGAACTAAATGGTGGGGAGGAGCGCGGTCCCACAGGCAGGAAGATAAGGGAGGGAGGGAGGGGAGGGAACAACAGCAAATTGGGCGGTGGGGTGGATGAATGGCTCCGTCAATGTAGAGGGAAAGGTGGAACATAGATGGAGAGTGTCCTGGCTTTGGAGGGGGTCCGGAGGAGGTTTTGCGAGGATGTCCCTTCGTGTCCCCCGCCCCCAGGATGAGAGGGTTTACAATATGAGGGGCTCTGGGCCAGGAATGGCTGGAGTTTAGAGAGATGAGGGGAAATCTCATCGAGTCCTTTGGCAAATTGAAGGGGGGGGGGTTTCAAAAGGGTCCCATCAAGCTTGACTTTGAAGGCTCGCATCCCCAGATTCACGGACTGTGTCTTTCCTGCCCTGGTCGGGCTGTGAATGAGTCTCACTCCAGCGAGGGGGGTTTTGGACCACCATACCTTATGATGTGGTGCGAGGGTAACAAGCTGAGACTCAGCATGGACGAGATGAAGGAGATGATTGTGGACGTCAGGGGGACCAGGAGCGACCACCCTCTGCTACTCATCAGTAACTCTAGTGGAGAGAGCGGAGACATCAGGTTCCCAGGAAATCACTGAACTCATGACCTATCATGGACGCTCAACATTTCCTCACTGATCAGGGTGGCGTGATACTTCCTGAGAAGACTGGAGTGTGCACTGTCTACGGGAGCTATGCCCGGCTGCGTCACAGTGCGGGCACGGTTGCTGCAGAAACTAGATTGGTCAATGCACAGGTTTCTCGAGCAAACGAGTCTAATCGCCCAGTGGGTGCAGAGGAGGTAGGAGAGAGAGACGGCTTCTCCCTCCTCTCCATGTTTAAGAACCTTTTGCCCCATCCCACCTCTGACCATGTTACAATGACCCCTGTTGTGAGGACCGGTGCACTTCCTCCAAGGAATTCACGTCCTCGGAGGAAGTGCATGCGGCCGAGCTTTGAAACCGGCCAGTTACCATCTGCTACAAAGTTTTAAACTGGACTCCTATACGCACCATTGCGATGCCCCAAATATTATGGTGCCTGAAATGGCACCACGTATCAGACTTTATTGTCACAAACAAGTCACGAAATTTGGCGTTTTGCGGAGGCGTCATTGCGTAAACTTTCATATCATAATCACCTCACGACATTACTGTAAAAGTAATCGCGCACGAAGAGTCAGGCAGCATCCGTGGTTCATTGATCGTTCAGGAATCTGAGGGCAGCGGGGGAAGAAACAGTCTTTCAGGCTCCTGGACCTTTTCCGCTGGTGGGAGCAGAGTGAAGAGGGCCTGGCCTGGGTGGTGGGTGGGGGTCTTTGAGAATAGAGGCTGCTTTTTTTTTTAAGACGCTGCCTCATGTAAATGTCCTCGATGCAGTGAAGTTTGGTGCCTGTGATATCGCAGGCTGAGTTAACAACCCTCTGGAGTTTATTCTTGTCCTGAGAGTTGGCGGCTCCATCCCAGGCTGTGATGCGACCAACCAGAATGCTCCCTACTTGTAGACGTTTACGGGAGTTTTCGGTGACATCTCGAATCTCCTCAGACACCTCACAAAGTCTAGCCACTGGCGAGCTTTCTTCGTGATGGTATCGACGTGGAGGCTCCAGGACAGATCCTCGGAAATGTTGACCCTCAGGAATTTGAGGTTCTTGCCCCTCTTCCCTTTGGAGCCCTCGACAAGGACTGGGTCATGTTCCCCCGACTTCCTCCTGAAGTCCACGATTATCTCCTTAGTTTTGCTGTCGCTGAGCGCAAGGTCGTTGTAGTTTAACGAGCTGATCGATCTCCCTCCTGTATGCTTCCTCTTTGCCATCTGTGATTTTGCCGACAACTGTGGTGTCATCAGCAAACTTGTGGATGGCATTGGAATTGTGCCCGGCCACAGTCATGGGCAGACGAGTAAAGCAGTGGGTAAGCTCACACCCGTGTTGATATCAGTGAGTAGCAGACGTTTCTATGTGGTTGAACCAAAACGTACCCTTTAATCATATGAGAATTGTTTGATTACAAATTTAAAACTAGAGGTAAAGGAACAAGAGTGTCTTTGTCCCAGACATGACAGTTGGCCTGAAACGTGCTGGAATGTTCCTTGCTAACTCGACCGTGTGTTCTGGTTGGGTGCAGGAATGTGCAATGCCTGACTGCGAGCCTGGTGGTGTCCGGCGCTAACCTGATCCTCCTCTTGACCTGCGGCTGCCTCATCCGAGTGGGCTTCAGTACCTTCTGCCAGTCCGTCATCCATGAGACCAAGATCAAGAGGTGAGGCTCTGTCTACCCCACTGGGGCGGAGGAAGACACATCCAGGAAGCCCCGGCAGGGAGTTGATGGGGGCAAAAGATGGGTTTGAGGGTGGGGAGCAGAAGGGGGCTTGTGAGGCTGGGAGGGGAGAGGGAGGCCAGGATGGGGGGGTAGAGACCAGGATGGGGGGTAGAGCCCATGATGGGGGTGGAGTGTGGGAGAGAGGCTGGGATGGGGGAGGGGGTGGAGAGAGGCCAGGATTGGGGTGTGGGAGAGGCTGGGATGGGGAGGTTAGAGCCCATGGTGGGGGTGTGGGAGAGAGGCCGGGATGGGGGAGGGGGTGGGAGAGAGGCCAGGATTGGGGGGGGTGTGGGAGAGAGGCCAGGATGGCAGGGTGGGAGGGGGAGAGGCCGGGATGGCAGGGTGGGAGGGGGAGAGAGGCCAGAATGGTGGGGGAGGCAGGGATTGAGAGGTCATCTTGGATTGGGAGCAAGGTTGGAATTGGGAGCAGGGAATCCAGGATTGGGAGCAAGGCTAGGAATGGGAGCAAGGCTAGGAATGGGAGCAGGGACTCTTGGATTGGGGGCGGGGACTCTGGGATTGGGAGCAGGGACTTTAGGACTGGAAGCAAGGCCGGGACTGGGAGCCGGAACTCCAGGATTTGGGATCATGGATCCAGGATTGGGAATCTGATGTTCCTGGATTGAGGAGATTATTCCCGTCCCCAGCTGCTCCGAAGCAGAGAAATTGAACTGGACCTCGCCGTTCGATGGCTCCACCTTCAGTCGAAACTTCAGTAGTGCTGAGGTGAGACTTCACCAGCTCTTACCTCCTCCCTGACCCCTCCCCCTGCTACTGCTGAATAGCCTTGCCATCCAAGGAGGCCATTTGTGCCATTGGGTTGATGCTAACCCTTGCCTCCCCATCAGCTCGCTTCTACCTTGACTCCCTCCATGGCCCATCCATTTGTCTTTCCAAAGCTCCTTCTGACTTGGTTCTCTCCCTGTAATGAATAAAGACAGCTGCAGAAATAGGCAATTTGGCCCATTGAGCCTGCCCCACCATTTCCCCACTCAGCCCCACTGCCTGACCATCTCCCCATAACCATTGATGCCCAGGCACTGCCATAAATGAACTCAGTGACCCAGCCTCCGGAAAAAATCCCAGCTGAAGAAACATCTGTAGGAGGACACCCTTCGTGCGCATGGAGCAGACCGTTCGAACTCGCTGAGCTCTGCTGACCCAGGCTGTCTACCAGAGCTCGACCCATTCTCCCGCGTTGGCCCTCGCCCCTCGAAACCAGGGGTGGCACCCTTCTAATTTAGATGGCCAGCAGCCATTTCGGCCCACGGGTCCACACTCGTTAACGCACTGGACGCCTAAACTTAAAATCTCTATAGAGTTTTTCTGCATCTGCAGTTTCGTGTTTCCCAAAAGACGGGATGTGCTTAGTCTCACCCCTGGCTTCTCGTGATTTTAAAAATGGACTTCTCTGCTCCAAGGAGAAAAGTCCAAGACCCTACCCTGTAACTCCAGCTGTCCCAGTCCCTGAGAGGCACTCGCGAATCCAAGCAACCAGGACTGAGCACGGCACCCCAAGGGCAATCTCGCCTGTCTTGTTCAGTTGTAATGGCTCCCCCCTCCCCCGTGGCCCCTGAATGGCAATGGCAACTTCGCCAAGCTCCTGCTCCACCCCCCCCCTCCCCACCTGTGAACCCCACTTTTGTTTCCCCTTCAGCCACTCACTCGCCGTGGGGGCCACAGCCTGGCTATTTCCTCCCTGGAAAGGTAGGGAGCGGGGTGCCGAGGGCAGGGGTGATCGGTGCTGGGCCCGCGACTGATCTAAGTTGGCTGATGACATTAAATCGAGCTGATGAGCAAATTGTGCGGCGCATCTGCAGAGAGAGATATGGATAGGCTAAGTGAGTGGACAAGGGTCTGGCAGACAGAGTTCAAATCCGCAATTGCAGACGGCTGCCATGCAGAAGGGCTTGTGCACGAGTCGAAGAGGAGAAATGGCTGTCACTGCCTTAGGGGATGGAGTTAGGAGCAGGGAGGTTCTGGATAAGGTCCTGGCGAGGCTGCACCTGGAGGATTGCAGGCAGTTCTGGTCCCGTTTCGAGGAAGGATGGACTGGCTTTGGGGGCGGTGTGGAGGGGGTTCACCAGGTGGATTCTGGGGTTGAGATCTGGGACTGCCCTCGCTGGGATTCAGAAGAATTTGAGGGGATCGTACAAGGTAAAACTAAAACTGCAAAGACTGAGCAGGTCAAACAGCAAGTGGCAAAGGCAGGAGATCTTATCGAAACGTGTAGTGTTATGAAAGGCTTCGATAAGATAAGAGGTGGGTAAGATGTTTCTGTTGGGGACAGAGCCTCGATATTCAGGGCAATAGATTTAGGGATGGAGATGAGAAGGAACTGCTTTCCCCGGGGGTGGGGGAGGGGGGGGGGGCGAATCTGTGGAGTTCGCTGCCCGTTGAAGCAGTGGAGGCGACCTCAGTAGGAGCAGGTTGGATAGATTTTTACAAAGGGGAATTGGGGGAAAGGCAGATCGGATTATCATCAGATTGGCCATGGGCAGAGCAGGCTTGACGGGCCGCATGGCCTGTTCCTATTTTGTGCGCTAGATTCCCACGACGTTCCGGCCATTTCTTCCCTGAATTCCATGTCCTCCCTGGATTCTCACATCCTAGGATACACCTCATCCCAGAGGATGGACACCCATGACCTTGGTGAGTGGGCACCTGGTTCACCAGGTCAGATCCCCTCGAGTGCAGGCATTGTGGGCGGAGGGTCTCCTCCCTCCCTGGCAGCCAAGGGGGCTGATGTTGCAATGTTCTCCCATGATGTGTGCTCTTTCCTCCTGCAGACCTCGACCTGGGTGAACTTCTTCCTCTGGGCCCTCGTCCTGCCTCTCCTGGTCATCCAACGGAGCAGAGGTGCCCGCGTCCGGCTGTTCTCTGCAGAAGACCCCGAGTGGAGCACCGCCGTGTCAGGGGGTGCAGGGAGGGTGTCCGAGACAGACCACCTGATCCCCTCGGGCCCCAACTCTAGATGAGGGGGCGCTCAGCGAGCTTGGGTCTCTCTTGCCTCTGAACTAACGACAGGTGGGAGGGTGGGGGACTTGGACCTGGGTCACATTGACCGTGGGTGTTCACATGTCTGATCTCATGGCTTAACCATAAGTCTTGTGTCAAGCAAATAGTTGTGAGAGTTCGTGTGTTAAATGTACATCTTGGCTGTCAGGGAATGGATGTGTGAGACTCTGCACGTTAACTGTGTCTGTCAAGCAGTGTGTGAGAGAATGAGTGTAGCACTAAGTGTTACGTGTGTGTACAAGCGTGTGTGTGTGTGTCTGTGTACAAGTATGTTTGCATGTCGAGTCTCTATACAAGTGTTTTGTGTGTGTACACAAGTGTCTGTATGTGTACATGTATGTGTCTGTACAAGTGTGTTTGCATCTGTATAAGTGTGCCTGCATGTGTACAAGTGTGTGTGTGTGTGAGTATGCATATGCGGTGTCTGTGGGTGTGTGACTGGAGACAATCGCGGGGTGGGAACCTGGAATCCACCGCTGGGGGAACTTCACAGGCAAGGCAGCACCCATGGGGTGGGAAATATCAAGATAGTAAAGTCCTCGGCATGTGGAATTCAAACCGGAGAAAAAAATGGGAGGAAATAAATATAAGAAATTTAAATATAATACTAATGAACAAACATTTAAATACTTGTTTAAAATTGTAAATGTTCTTTGAAGCAACACAAACCCCTTGGTGAAGATGGGAGCGGAGCCCCCCCCACCCCTCCCTGGTTGTGTCCCGCCCACAGCAGTTTGAAAAAAATGGTGGCACCCGGGATGAAGAGCTGGTTGATGCCACTGGGGACACTCTCCCAAAGTGTCTCCGAATCCCTGCTCGAGTTAAGAGTCTTTACCATTAGATTTATTAGTAAGGCTTTATCTATAAACTTGGTGGGGGGGGGGGGGGGGGGGATGGGTGGTGGTTAATTATGATGGCGATATGGTTAGTGCCACGCTGTTACAGCACCAGCTTCCGGGCCTCGAATGTAAATTTTCTAAGTTGCATGAATTGCCTGATTAAAGTGAACTTTACATAATTAAGGACTACAATACTGATTTTTTTTCAACTATTTCACATTTTATGTGGTCTTTTAAACTGTGCTCTTAATGCAGGCATTAGTTGGGCACTGTAGGGGGGGGGGGGGTGTCTCAAACAACCGGAAAATTGGCATATCTGGCATCCGCGATCTCCGTAGGTGCCGGATATTTAGGGATTTTGTTGCACTTCAGGTCAAGACTCGGAATCAGGATGTGACCAGTATGGTCAGTGTGAAGAGATGAGGCTTAGTCGTTGGCTCAAGGGGGAGGGGGGTTAAGGATGTTCACTCAGGTGTATGAGATGAGTGGGTGCTGGGGTCAAGCGGGGGTAGTGGGGAAAATCTCAGCTGGGTGTAACTGAGAAGTTTAACATCCAGGGGAGGTGAGAGAGGGGGAAGGAAGGGCACAGAGTGACAGCCATTTTACAAGAGACGGCTGGGTCCAGAACTGACCACCTCAAGTGCGGCCAATCACTGTAAATTCCCCGACAGGAGCTGCAACTCGGACTTCCAGATCCAAGGATATCCAAGGATATCATTACCCAGCCGCGGGTAATGGAACAGCAGTCAGAATGAGGGCCCAACCCGACCTCTACTGCTTGCGAACCTGTCGACAATCATTACCAGTCTGCGAGGAACACCCCTCCTCTGACCTGGCTAGATTGGGACAGCGTGCCCAAGGCCAAAATGTCACCCCCGCCAACACCACCGGTGACGTCTGCAAAAGCAGGGTGCAGAGACCTTTGCGCCTCATTCAACAGCCCCACCCCGCCCCGCCAAGGGAACGTGGTGATTACACGCACAGAAATCGATCGGGATTTTCCAAGGTTCCTTTTATTTATACCATCTCTTCAAAAACAGAAAGGAACATTACATCCATAAAAAATATTGGCATGTAGAATGTTTTGCTCTAATGAGAATTTGTACAGAAAACAAAAGTTTGAACGTCATGTGGTTTGGCAACCATTCCAACAGCCGGTGTAGTTGCTGAGTAGACGTGGAGCCTGCCTCTCCCTCTGCTTGGGAGGAGAGGATGGGGGGGGGGGGGATTCCTGCCTCCTGGCCAGGGCAGTTGAACTGTGCTTTACCAGCTATAAGAATCTGCTGCCAGGAGCGCAGGGTGGCTCTGGCCAATTTCCCCCCCCGCCCCCCACAAAAAAAATCTGGCTGGAAACCTCAACCCGGAGAAATCCCCACCCGTGGCCAGAGGCCAAACACCGCACGCACCAGCCGGCCCTGTCTTCATCAAGGGGGGATAGCAGGGAACCACAGGCAAGACCACGTGCCAGGAACTCACCTTGCCCCGGCCATTTCATGGTCCGTCCTTGCGGCCAAGTCGCTGGGCGCCACCGACTGGGTGGGACTCCATTTCCGGGCGGAGCAGAGAGAGGATGTTCAGTTGACGTGTTTAGAAAAAAGGGTGACGGGAGAAGATGGAGGGGGAAGGAGGGCACAAATGGGCCCCACACCTCCCCCCACCGGTTTCAGTAAGTACACAGTTCCCATTCTTTCAGGCACAGAACACGTCACTCAGCTGTGCGGGTAATACTGACTGTAGTTCCAAGGGCTCTGATATCCATACGATCCATAGGGCTGGAAGATCGGAAAGAAACGGACAGGAATAAGCAAGAACCCACCTCCACCAATTCCCTACCCCATCCCAACTATAAAGGGGCCCAACGTGAGGTCTGTGGCAGCGCCACGGGATCACAGCACCAGCAACCCGGGTTTGAATCTGCCGCTGTCCATACTTTCTCCCCGTGACCTGCGTGAGTTTTGCCTGCATGCCCTGGCCTCCTCCCATGGTCCAAAGACGGGTGTGGGGGGGTGGGTAGGCAGGCAAATCAGTGGTGGATAGTTGGGTGGTGGGCTGCCACTGGGCTTTGCGTCCAAACTAAATCACGGTCACCTCATCTCTGTGATGCGGCAACGTGGCAGCTTCTGGTTCAAGGCCCATGGCAGGGGCAACAAGCCTTTTGCCCCAACTGGTCCCTGTTGACCCTTGGTCCCTGTTGACCCTTGGTCCCTGTTGACCCTTGGGCCCATAACCCTGTCTTACCCGTGTCCCCGCTCACCCACCACTGCGTGTGGAAAACCTGCCCCTTGGATCCCTTTCAAGCCTTTTTTCCCTTCTCAACTTTCCATCCCCCCTCCCCACACTGACAAGACTGTTTGCCCTTATCTAAGCCCCACACAGCACAGGGCAGGCCCTTCGTCCCACGATGTGCACCAACCAATAGCAACCCACTCGACAAACTAAACCTTCCCTACCTCACTCTCGTAAGCCTGCAACCTAAGAGTCCTTTAAATGTCCCTATTTTACCCCCCTCCACTACCACCTCCTGGCAACGCATTCCAGGCACTCTCGGTGTGTGTAAAAAAAATTACCCCCGATGTTTCCCATCAACCTTCATCCCCTTATCGCCACTCTCGCCCTGGGAAAAAAGTTGCTGGCCTTTTACCTTATCTATGTCTCTCATAACTGGACATTATTTCACTTCCTGAATTTTGGGGTGCTGATTGTGAAAATTACCATTAAAATCTTCCCATCACGTACCTCTTTTTTTAAAAAGCTATAATCTCTTTTTGTGATTTACTGTCATATTTGAAGTCCATTTCATAAGAAGACAAAACCACAGGGCAACGTGTAATTGACAATTCATTTCCTGCAATCATCCTGGCCGCTCCTGGCGCGGTCAGTGCCAAACATGGTGGAAGGTTTCACTGGGACATTGTGGCCGCGGGAAAGCGGCGTCAGGGCCCCTAGAATCTGTTGACACCGGCCGACTACAGTTCAGGCACCAACAAGAAGCATCAAATGCTGAGTACCAATGAAAATCGGCGGCAGAACATTTTAGGGTCGGCCGAACAGACGCAACGTGTCAGCGTCACGATGCGATTAAATGCGCTTCATTCACTAATGGTTAATTTAGTGTTTTTCCAACTTCCTGCATGAAACAGCAAATCTGAAATGATCTTGTGGTTCAGTCTGAAGTTGGCTGTCATAATCCCAAATTTGTTTTCAGGAAGCAAATTGCTGGGGGGGGGGGTGGTGGGTGGAGAGAATTGATGTCCAAATGTCCAGTGTAATCTTGTCGACCTCTATTAAGTCTCCTTGTCATTCTTCGCTCCAAATAGAAAAGCCCCAGCTCTGCTAACCTTGCCCCATAAGACACGTTCTCCAATTCAGGCAACATCCTGGTGAATCTCCTCTGCCCCCCTCTCCAAAACCCACATCCTTCCTGTCATCAGGTGACCAGAAGTGAACATGATTGAAATTTGGCCTCTCCTTAGAATTCAGGTTTGAATCTGGAGCTGTCGGGGAGGAGTTTGCATGTACCAGTACCCCCCACGCACACAAGGGCCTGTTACCCTGGTGTCAAGCCCCCGCCCCGGTGAATCTTATCCGCGTCCTCTCCAGCCTGCTGATGCCACTCCTACAGCTGGGTGCTAGCGCCGTACCGTACCTGATACCACGCGCTGTAGTTGTAAGCCGCCTGACTGGTGCTGGTGTCACTGCTGGTGAGGGTGGCCGGGCTGGTGGCAGTGGCGGAGGCCACACTAACCGCCGCACTGTCCTCCGCCCGGGCTTTCTTCTCCTCTGGCTCCTCCATCCTGCAAGGCCGGGGTGCAAAGCAGATCAAAATCTGACGCATGACGAGGGAGCGCTGGGGTCAGAGCTGAGCCAGTGACCTCCCCCTCCACTGGCGAGGCTTCCCTCCCTCTGCACTGTAAGGGGGGGTGGGGCTCCCGGGAACTGACAAGCAATCCCTGGACCGGCAGGACACACGAAAATGGTGCACTGAGGATCCTCGCTTGGTGAAGGTCAAACTGGTCGACCCATGCGTAGTCCAGCAGTAAATACACTGAGCAGAGATCCGGAGAAACAGAGGAAAAGCAACATTTTAACCCGAAAAACATCAGGAAAGGAACTAATCTGGTGTGTGTGTGTGTGATCAAATACTTGTGACCCACTCTCGCTGGCGGGAGGATGGATGGGATGGGTCTTTTCCAGGCGAGAGAGCTGTTATAGGGTGTCGGTGGTGGGGCCTGCTTTGTCTCTCTTGAGGACGCGGGATGTAGAGATGTGCTGGAGCGTGGGGCAGGTCTTCCCGGCGATCCACGGCCTCTTGTGGATACACGCGACAGAGGGGCGGCTGCTGCAGTCACCCATCTTGGGGTGGGGGCAGTTACAGATGGCTCTGGAAGGTCACTGGCACTCCACACTTTTGGTGCCCCTGAAGGGCACAAATGCTGCTGCCAGGAGGTGGCACGCTCTGCTGGGGATGGGTAAACTCACCCGTTTTCGGCTGCCCGCTTCTTGCTGGAGTTCTGCTTCAGGAGCCGCTGGTGCTCGTCGTAGGCCTGGAGCAAGCTGTGTGGCAAGAGGCAGGGACAGGGTCAGGCACCCTGCTCGACTCGCAGAGACAGAGAGCAGTGGGGGTGGAAAAAAGCACCCAGTCCACCCGAGGAGGGAGCCTCGGGTAACACGGCCTGGTACTAAACACAGCCAGGCCCCACCCCACATTCATTGTCACATGTACCGAGGCACAGTCTGAAAGTCTGTCTGGCAAGCAGTCCAGCGAGTTAACCCATGCATAGTGCAGCAGTCATGAATACACAAAACAGTGTGTGTGAGAGAGAGAGAGAAGAGTTATCTGGATATAAGGTTAACTGGGATAAGAGTGAAATATTACCAGTCGGGGAAGGAGATTATTCAGAATATAAAAATATTATATAATTAAAATGGTCAGATAGAATTAAATCTCTAAGAGTAATAGTAAATGCAGATTATCAATCTTTATATAAATTAAATTATGTTCCTTTATTTAAAAGGATTAAAATGGATTTGATTAAATCCATTTGATTAAATGGATTTCAGTCCATACCATGTTTACTTTCAAAGGGTTTTTTTCAGGATTTGAATAGAGCAGTACGGGAATTTTTATGGATGGGAAAATTAATACGAGTAGCTCTGCACAAACTTTCATGGAAATATACATTAGGTGGACTTCAGTTACCTCATTTTCAAAATTATTATGAAGCAGCTTAGTTGAAATTTGTGAGTAGATTGATGGATATGGACCAACCCCCGAGTTGGGCCAAGGTGGAAATGGCTTGTATTTCTGAAGTTGAGGTACACCAGTTTATATTTATTGCAGGAATGTAATATGCCGGTATTAAAACATTTGTTAAAGGTATGGGTTAAAAGAAATATGGTTTTAGGGTCGAAGGGTAAACTTATCAATTCAAACTACGTTATACCATAATACTTTGGGGGGCATCCGATGCGCTCTAGAATTTGCCAAAGCACTTTCCTGCTCACGGTGTCGAAGGCTTTGGTGAGGTCAACAAATGTGATGTAGAGTCCTTTGTTTTGTTCTCTGCACTTTTCTTGGAGCTGTCTGAGGGCAAAGACCATGTCAGAAGTTCCTCTGTTTGCGCGAAAGCCGCACTGTGATTCTGGGAGAATATTCTCGGCGACACTAGGTATTATTCTATTTAGGAGAATCCTAGCGAAGATTTTGCCTGCAATGGAGAGCAACGTGATTCCCCTGTAGTTTGAGCAGTCTGATTTCTCGCCTTTGTTTTTGTACAGGGTGATGATAATGGCATCACGAAGGTCCTGAGGCAGTTTTCCTTGGTCCCAACAAAGCTTGAAAAACTAATGCAGTTTGACATGCAGTGTTTTGCCACCAGCCTTCCAGACCTCTGGGGGGGGGGATTCCATCCATACCTGCTGCTTTGCCACTTTTCAGTTGTTCAATTGCCTTATATGTCTCTTCCCGGGTGAGGATCTCATCCAGCTCTAGCCTTAGGGGCTGTTGAGGGAGCTGGAGCAGGGCGAAATCTTGGACTGAGCGGTTGGCACTGAAAAGAGATTGGAAGTGTTCTGACCATCGGTTGAGGATGGAGATCTTGTCGCTGAGGAGGACTTTGCCGTCTGAGCTGCGCAGCGGGCTTTGGACTTGGGGCGAGGGGCCGTACACAGCCTTTAGAGCTTCGTAAAAACCCGTGAAGTCGCCAATGTCCGCGCTGAGCTGGGTTCGCTTGGCGAGGCTAGTCCACCACTCATTTTGGATCTCCCAGAGTTTGCGCTGAAGATGGCTGCATGCGCGACGGAAGGCTTGTTTCTTCTCTGGCCAAGGTGGCTTTGTAAGGTGAGCCTGGTGGGCAGCTCACTTCTTCGCCAGCAGCTCCTGGATTTCCTGGCTGTTTTCATCGAACCAGTCCTCGTTTTTCCTGGAGGAGAAGCCCAGTACCTCTTCAGTGGATTGCAGTATGGTAGTCTTCAGCTGATCCCAGAGGGTTTCAGGGGACGAGTCCGTGAGGCGGATTGCATCGTCGAGCTTTGCCTGGAAGTTTCCTCTCACTTCGTCTGACTGCAGGTTTCCAACATTGAACCTCTTTCTGGGGGCTTTACTGTTCCTGGGCTTTGGCTGGAAGTGAAGGTTGAGCTTGCAGCGAACCAGCCGGTGGTCAGTGTGGCATTTCGCGCTGGGCATGACCCTGGTGTGGAGCACATCTCGTTTGTCTTTCTCGCACCAGGACGTAGTCCAGGAGGTGCCAGTGTTTGGATCGGGGATGCATCCAGGTAGTCTTCAGGCTGTCCCTCTGCTGAAAAAGGGTGTTTGTAATGACAAGCTGCTGTTCTGCGCACAGCTCCAACAGGAGGCACCCATTGTCGTTGCACTTGCCGACACCATGCTTGCTCAGGCGTTCTCGTACCAACCCTCTTTTCAATCTTCTTCAGCATGATGCTGAACCAAGCCATGAAAGACCTCAACAATGAAGACGCTGTTTACATCCGGTACCGCACGGATGGCAGTCTCTTCAATCTGAGGCGCCTGCAAGCTCACACCAAGACACAAGAGAAACTTGTCCGTGAACTACTCTTTGCAGACGATGCTGCTTTAGTTGCCCATTCAGAGCCAGCTCTTCAGCGCTTGACTTCCTGTATTGCGGAAACTGCCAAAATGTTTGGCCTGGAAGTCAGCCTGAAGAAAACTGAGGTCCTCCATCAGCCAGCTCTCCACCATGACTACCAGCCCCCCCCACATCTCCATCGGGCACACAAAACTCAAAACGGTCAACCAGTTTACCTATCTCGGCTGCACCATTTCATCAGATGCAAGGATCGACAACGAGATAGACAACAGACTCGCCAAGGCAAATAGCGCCTTTGGAAGACTACACAAAAGAGTCTGGAAAAACAACCAACTGAAAAACCTCACAAAGATAAGTGTATACAGAGCCGTTGTCATACCCACACTCCTGTTCGGCTCCGAATCATGGGTCCTCTACCGGCATCACCTACGGCTCCTAGAACGCTTCCACCAGCGTTGTCTCTGCTCCATCCTCAACATTAATTAGAGCGACTTCATCCCTAACATCGAAGTACTGAAGATGGCAGAGTCCGACAGCATCGAATCCACGCTGCTGAAGATCCAACTGCGCTGGGTAGGTCACGTATCCAGAATGGAGGACCATCGCCTTCCCAAGATCATGTTATATGGTGAGCTCTCCACTGGCCACCGTGACAGAGGTGCACCAAAGAAGAGGTACAAGGACTGCCTAAAGAAATCTCTTGGTGTCTGCCACATTGACCACCGCCAGTGGGCTGATATCGCCTCAAACCGTGCATCTTGGCGCCTCACAGTTCGGCGGGCAGCAACCTCTTTTGAAGAAGACCGCAGAGCCCACCTCACTGACAAAAGACAAAGAAGGAAAAACCCAACACCCAACCAACCAATTTTCCCCTGCAACCGCTGCAACCGTGTCTGCCTGTCCCGCATCGGACCATTCAGCCACAAACGAGCCTGCAGCTGACGTGGACATTTACCCCCTCCATAAATCTTCGTCCGCGAAGCCAAGCCAAAGAAGATACCATAATAAACTTATTCCTTTTTCAATGTTTAATAATCATTTAAGGAGATGGAATTTTAAGGGTATTAAGATCGTCCAGGATTGTTTTGAAGAAGGCCAGTTTCTTTCGTTTAATCAATTGAGGGAGAAATTTGATATATCTGTAAATTCTTTATTTGTGTATTATCAGCTGAGAGCACTGATAAAAGATAATTATGGTAAAGAGATGAATTTACCCATGTTGATGAAATTTGAATATTTGATTTCCTCTATACCAAAGAAAGGCTACGTTTCTGATATGTATCATTTGTTACAGGAAAGTATGGATAAATCGGAATGGGAGAAATCTAGGGCTAAATGGGAAAGTGATTTAATTTATATTATCCCTCAAGAGAATTGGGAAGTTATGTGTCATGAAAGTGTAACTAAATTGATGAATGTAAGATATGGAATGGTTAATTACAATTTTTTACATCAGTTATATTTGACTCCAGAGAAACTTGGAGTAATTAGTAATTTGGACTTTGTTTGTGATGAGGACGATATACTGGAACTGGGAAGGAATTAGGTTGGTTCTGGAAAAATTATTCAAAACTAAATTACCATTAG
Organism: Narcine bancroftii; assembly: GCF_036971445.1. Taxonomy (NCBI): domain Eukaryota; kingdom Metazoa; phylum Chordata; class Chondrichthyes; order Torpediniformes; family Narcinidae; genus Narcine; species Narcine bancroftii. The sequence goes on along the minus strand of NC_091476.1, from coordinate 64,671,217 downwards.
ACCCATTGATTTTTTTTTGTTGGGTTATATGGTCTCTTTGAAAGGATTGGGGTTGGATTAATTTCAGATTGCATTTGAACGTTTAGTGTTGGCTGTAGCATGAAAATGTGTAGCTAGTACCTGGAAAGATAATGAAGAGATTAATATAGCTCGTTGGGATAATTAATTCAGAGCTTGTATTATTTTGGGAAAAAAAACATGTAATTTGCATGATCATTATTCCTTTTTTGTTAAAATGTAGTCTTTTTATTTGAAGTATATGAATTTGGAAATACTTTGAAGTACTGTATAGATTTTGTTCCATTTGGCTCCCCTTAAGGGAGCTGGCTGAAGAGGTGGGAGGGATTTTTTTTATATATAAAAATTGACTATTTAAAATTATTTGATTGTTTGCTGTTCAAAAATCTTTTAAATAGAGTTTTTAAAAAGAGTTCGGGCGAGAGAGGGGGAGTTCGGGCGAGAGAGGGGGAGTTCGGGCGAGAGAGGGGGAGTTCGGGCGAGAGAGGGGGAGTTCGGGCGAGAGAGGGGGAGTTCGGGCGAGAGAGGGGGAGTTCGGGCGAGAGAGGGGGAGTTCGGGCGAGAGAGGGGGAGTTCGGGCGAGAGAGGGGGAGTTCGGGCGAGAGAGGGGGAGTTCGGGCGAGAGAGGGGGAGTTCGGGCGAGAGAGGGGGAGTTCGGGCGAGAGAGGGGGAGTTCGGGCGAGAGAGGGGGAGTTCGGGCGAGAGAGGGGGAGTTCGGGCGAGAGAGGGGGAGTTCGGGCGAGAGAGGGGGAGTTCGGGCGAGAGAGGGGGAGTTCGGGCGAGAGAGGGGGAGTTCGGGCGAGAGAGGGGGAGTTCGGGCGAGAGAGGGGGAGTTCGGGCGAGAGAGGGGGAGTTCGGGCGAGAGAGGGGGAGTTCGGGCGAGAGAGGGGGAGTTCGGGCGAGAGAGGGGGAGTTCGGGCGAGAGAGGGGGAGTTCGGGCGAGAGAGGGGGAGTTCGGGCGAGAGAGGGGGAGTTCGGGCGAGAGAGGGGGAGTTCGGGCGAGAGAGGGGGAGTTCGGGCGAGAGAGGGGGAGTTCGGGCGAGAGAGGGGGAGTTCGGGCGAGAGAGGGGGAGTTCGGGCGAGAGAGGGGGAGTTCGGGCGAGAGAGGGGGAGTTCGGGCGAGAGAGGGGGAGTTCGGGCGAGAGAGGGGGAGTTCGGGCGAGAGAGGGGGAGTTCGGGCGAGAGAGGGGGAGTTCGGGCGAGAGAGGGGGAGTTCGGGCGAGAGAGGGGGAGTTCGGGCGAGAGAGGGGGAGTTCGGGCGAGAGAGGGGGAGTTCGGGCGAGAGAGGGGGAGTTCGGGCGAGAGAGGGGGAGTTCGGGCGAGAGAGGGGGAGTTCGGGCGAGAGAGGGGGAGTTCGGGCGAGAGAGGGGGAGTTCGGGCGAGAGAGGGGGAGTTCGGGCGAGAGAGGGGGAGTTCGGGCGAGAGAGGGGGTGTTCGGGAGAGCCTCGGGTGTTCGGGAGAGCCTCGGGTGTTCGGGAGAGCCTCGGGTGTTCGGGAGAGCCTCGGGTGTTCGGGAGAGCCTCGGGTGTTCGGGAGAGCCTCGGGTGTTCGGGAGAGCCTCGGGTGTTCGGGAGAGCCTCGGGTGTTCGGGAGAGCCTCGGGTGTTCGGGAGAGCCTCGGGTGTTCGGGAGAGCCTCGGGTGTTCGGGAGAGCCTCGGGTGTTCGGGAGAGCCTCGGGTGTTCGGGAGAGCCTCGGGTGTTCGGGAGAGCCTCGGGTGTTCGGGAGAGCCTCGGGTGTTCGGGAGAGCCTCGGGTGTTCGGGAGAGCCTCGGGTGTTCGGGAGAGCCTCGGGTGTTCGGGAGAGCCTCGGGTGTTCGGGAGAGCCTCGGGTGTTCGGGAGAGCCTCGGGTGTTCGGGAGAGCCTCGGGTGTTCGGGAGAGCCTCGGGTGTTCGGGAGAGCCTCGGGTGTTCGGGAGAGCCTCGGGTGTTCGGGAGAGCCTCGGGTGTTCGGGAGAGCCTCGGGTGTTCGGGAGAGCCTCGGGTGTTCGGGAGAGCCTCGGGTGTTCGGGAGAGCCTCGGGTGTTCGGGAGAGCCTCGGGTGTTCGGGAGAGCCTCGGGTGTTCGGGAGAGCCTCGGGTGTTCGGGAGAGCCTCGGGTGTTCGGGAGAGCCTCGGGTGTTCGGGAGAGCCTCGGGTGTTCGGGAGAGCCTCGGGTGTTCGGGAGAGCCTCGGGTGTTCGGGAGAGCCTCGGGTGTTCGGGAGAGCCTCGGGTGTTCGGGAGAGCCTCGGGTGTTCGGGAGAGCCTCGGGTGTTCGGGAGAGCCTCGGGTGTTCGGGAGAGCCTCGGGTGTTCGGGAGAGCCTCGGGTGTTCGGGAGAGCCTCGGGTGTTCGGGAGAGCCTCGGGTGTTCGGGAGAGCCTCGGGTGTTCGGGAGAGCCTCGGGTGTTCGGGAGAGCCTCGGGTGTTCGGGAGAGCCTCGGGTGTTCGGGAGAGCCTCGGGTGTTCGGGAGAGCCTCGGGTGTTCGGGAGAGCCTCGGGTGTTCGGGAGAGCCTCGGGTGTTCGGGAGAGCCTCGGGTGTTCGGGAGAGCCTCGGGTGTTCGGGAGAGCCTCGGGTGTTCGGGAGAGCCTCGGGGGGAGAGCCTCGGGTGTTCGGGAGAGCCTCGGGGGGAGAGCCTCGGGGGGAGAGCCTCGGGGGGAGAGCCTCGGGGGGAGAGCCTCGGGGGGAGAGACTCGGGGGGAGAGACTCGGGGGGAGAGACTCGGGGGGAGAGACTCGGGGGGAGAGACTCGGGGGGAGAGACTCGGGGGGAGAGACTCGGGGGGAGAGACTCGGGGGGAGAGACTCGGGGGGAGAGACTCGGGGGGAGAGACTCGGGGGGAGAGACTCGGGGGGAGAGACTCGGGGGGAGAGACTCGGGGGGAGAGACTAAGGGGGAGTGGCAGTTGGAGAGAGAGAGAGAGAGATTTAGAGAGAGAGAGAGTTAGAGAGATTCCTCTGACTTTTCAAAGCGTATGGGGGTTGTCGTTTAATTGTGTGACATTGGCTCATGGGCTGGAAGGGCTGCATGCCTAAATTTTCAATTTAAATAAACACATATGCACTTCTGAACTGTCTAATTCAGCCATCCACCGCACATTGAAGTAAAAGCTTCTTTTTTGCTTTCACCTCACATAATGTTTTTTTAATGGAGTCTGTTGGAGAAGTAGAGGGAGCCAGAACTTGACTTCTTAAGCTTTAAGCAGAGCCCCGCCCGGGGAAGTCCATAGCCAAAAAAAGGTTCAGAATGGCTGGTCTAATTTGTACTCTGGGGGGGGGGGTGGGAGGGGGTTCATCATCTGCCTGCCTGCAAAACACAAGAATTTGGAGCAGGAGCTGACCTTTCGGCCCATCAAGCCTGCTCTACCATTCAATGAGATCGTGGCTGATCTGATGATCGGCTCATCTCCACCTGCCTTCTCCCCATGTCCCTTAATTCCCCGTCTATGTAAAAATCTATCCAACCTGGTCTTAAATATGTTGACTGAGATCACCTCCACTGCTTCAACAGGCAGCGAATTCTGCAGATTCACCCCCTCCCCCACCCGGGAAAAGCAGTTCCTCCCCATCTCCGTCCTAAATCTATAGCCCCTTTCACACTTGCAAGTAATCTCAGGAATTAATTGCTAATCAGCCTTTAATGTGCCTGGTTTGAATGCAAAATAAGCTCAATGCCGGCATCAGATGGCATCATCTCACACTGGGGATTGATGGCCTTGACCCCTCGTACAATCCCCGGCATTTGCAGATGTCAGCATTGCAATCAGGAGAATGTGAAATGGGTAATTGCATTGTGGAATTTTGCGTGAGTGCAGGACGATTAAAATCAATGTACAAACCTTTCCGTGGGAAAGCCACAGGGGAGAGAGAGAGGAAATAAATAGCAATAACTAGCAATAGTGGACAGTTTTTAAACAGCCTGGGAAAATTGGCAGCACTATAGTGCAAAATTTATAAAGGTGGGGGGGGGGGGGGGGTGGGGTGGGGGGGTGGGAAGCAATAGTGGACTTCAGTTCCCAGAATGACATGCGGCAGAGAAACCCTTCTATGAATGCCCCATGCATGCAGCCAGACAAACAGCTCTTTCTCTGCCGCATGGAATTCTGGGAGGGCAGTTCCGCCACCGCTTTTTCCCACGGTATTTATAAATTACAGCGCTACCAACCTTCCCACACTGTATGCGATAGCATTACCGACTTTCCCATGTTGTATAAATTAGACGTGATAGAGGTACTAACTTTCCCACGCTGTATAAATTATACACAATAGTGCTACCAACATTCCCACGCTGTATAAATTGTGCTCTAAAGCATTACCAACTTTCCCACCCTGTTTAAAAATTGTCCACTATTGCTACTTATTGCCAGCCCTTTTCCACTGCCCCTTGTAAAGGTTTATATAGGTCAGCGCATCAACAGGGGCTGAAGGGCTCATACTGTGCTGTACATAAAACTTAATTACATTATAATTAGGCACGATTAATTTTGTTCAAATATAAGATCAGAAGACATTGATCAGGATTTAGGGCAGGTTTCACCACCGCTCGATGTGCCATGACGTCACCAGTAGAAGGTAGAACAGTCCTAACCCTGGGGATGGCTCCTTGCAAGCGTTCATTGTCCCAGTTAGGAATCGTTGAGGATGAAAAGCCAAACCCCCCCCACCCCATTCCTATCCCGGGACACTGAACAGCCGATTTAGTGGGAAGTGTGTGAAAGGGGCTCATTATAAATTGTGTGTTTAAAACTCCGTAAGCTTGAACTCTGTACTTTGTGAATAATGGACACTTGACAGAAATGTGACCAACTATTGTGTGGCTCAGTAGCTGAAACTGCTGAATAGGAGAACCCTGGTGCTCTGTTTCAACAGAAGGCTTGGCATTTCAAGAATGAAAATAACTTCATTTATGGTAGTGCTACCATTGCGACACTGGGAAAGGATGCACACACAGACTTAAAAAAGGTTCCTCAGATGTAAAGGAAACAAGGGGCATGAATGTTTAAAGATGACTTGTAAATGGTGGGCTGAACTGCCAGGTTGATTTATGGGACCCACTGTATAAGACTGCTCCAAGGAAAGTAAAAGCTACTCATGGTAAATAACAAGATGGAGCTGTAATTGATGGAGTCTGGCACGGAACCAGCAAGATGTGGCTGTAATTGACGATTCTGTGAAAGTGGGCTAGCGCGGAACCAGCAAGACGTGGCTGTAATTGCCAATTCTGTGAAAGTGGGCTAGCGCGGAACCAGAAAAACTCCACCTTGTCTGGAAGCAAAGTTCCAACAAGACAGCAGAAGAATGTCTGGACGGGCTGATAAAAGCAGGCAACGCTGTTCCTACTTCGAGTGGGTGCCCCAGAGCGCAGAGCATGTGCTCATGCTCATGCTCAGCCTGTTAACCTGGCCACTCCAATCATGATCTCAAGTCGATTAAAGGCAACTCGACTTGTTTCAGTTGTTTGGTGGTGTTATTCCCTAACAGGAGAACTGACTTTTTCATTTACAGCCCTGAATCTTGAGAAAGTGTCCCCTTGTTCTGGTCTCCCCCCCACCAATGGGAACAACTGACTTTCCTAATTTTATAAGTTTCTGTAAGATCCCCTTGGATTCTTAATTCCAGCAGGGTAGATTCAATCTCTCCTCATAGGCTGACCCCTTCACCTCTGGAACCCACCTGGTGTACAGCCTCCAAAGCCATGACATCCTTCTTCGAGTAAGGCCAGAGGTGCGCACAGTTCAAAACATCCTCTGTCATTTCTCGTTACCTGTGGCAGTAAACTCCGGACCGCGAGGGAAGGCTCACCTGCGAATACTGCAGCCAAAATCCTCAAGGAACTCCACTCTGCGCTGGGAGAAGACGATCTTGATTTCAAGTGGCAGGGAACTGGAAAGCACTTGCTCGAAGCAGCCCAGAATGTTGCTCTCGTTGGTCCGGACGTCACAGCTGAACTCCAGCTCCAACAGGTTCAGGTACAGCTTGACGTTGTCCTGTGGAGGGTAACGATGCCAGGTTGGGCCAGGCGCCTCAGCTCCTCCCTCAAAGGACAGCTGGCATTGCAGGATAGCGAACAACCCCCTCCCTCCCTCAGGACTTGCAGCACGTGCTCCCCCCCTATCATCACTCACCTTGTCCCCGTCGATGGCTTCCTGGAGCACCTTCCTGGCTTTTGTCAGGTTCTTCTGCACCTTCAGGAGCTGCCTGGAGAGCTTGATGGCGAAGAAGGAGGCGAGGGGGGTGCCCTGGTGCTGCTCGATGGCCTCCCTCAGCAGTGTCTCCGCCTGCTCCAGGTCCCCGCAGCGCCGCTCCAGGCTCACCCTTCTGAGCAGGACCATGGCCAGCCCGGGCATGACCATCTGGAAGGACTTGAGGATCCGCCGGGATTCCTTGAGGTCGCCTGGCATGGGGGGGGTGGGGGGGGGGGGGGGGGGGGGGGGGAAGGGGGGGGGGAGAGAGAGAGAGAGAGAGAGAGAGAGAGAGAGAGAGAGAGAGAGAGAGAGAGAGAGAGAGAGAGAGAGGAGGTTACGCGGGCAGGACAGGACATACGCAGCAAGCTGACCGTGCAAAGCTCAGGGTGTCTGTGTTTTATTGGGGACGCGTTCAAGTGCCCCTTCTGCAGCAACTTACCGAGTTGTGCCTAGTGTTTTAGCAAGGATTCCATACATCTAAACTGGGGTTATCCTGTGAAGACTGAAGGAATATTGCAAGATCACAGATACTGCCACCAGGAAGTACAGTCTTTCCAAAACAAGGCACAACCAAAAGCTTACAAAACACTCCAAACAGGGACTCAGGGGGCCGGAGAAGGACCAAGGCCGGCCTTGAGGGTGGTTGTTGATCAAGCAGACCACCAGCGGGAGGGGGGTTGCTTCACAGGCACCAATAACGTCGACTTCTCTGGTTCTGCTCGCCCACTTCCCATTTTTTCCCAAGCCTCTGTCTTCTTCCCTCTCCACTCTCAGAGCCACCCCCCCTCCCCCACCGTTGGCTGCTGTGCCCTCTCGACCATATCCAACAATTGCCTCCCGCCTGTGGAACGTGCTCGTCTTCCCCCCCCCCCCCCACCCCTGCCTACCTACACTTTGCTCAGGCCTTGACCCGGGCGCAGGCCCGAAACGTTGGTTATGGATCCGTATCTCTGTTAATATGAAGGACACTGTTTGACCAGCACTGGGTTCTTACTTCCAACCATGGTGCCTTCCCAAGATATCGGAGCAGGAGTCGGCCCCGAGAGTCCGCTCCGCTGTTCTAACTGTGAGTTGATCCATCCTCCCACTTAGCCCCACTCCCTGGCCTTCTCCCCCGTCACCCTTGATGCCCTGACTAATCAAACACCTGCCAAGTTCTGCCTTAAACACTCCCAACACCCTTGCTTCCACAGCGACAAGTTCCACGGCGACTCACGACCCTCTGGCTACCTCTCGGTTTTAAATCGATGCCCTTTTCTCCTGAAATTGTTGCCTGGGTTGCAGGATCTAGAATACGGTGAAAGATTGAGTAGATTGGGACTTTATTCGTTGGAGCATAAAAGGTTAGGTGGGGGGATTTGATAGAGGTATTTAAAATTATGAGGGGATGTGAATAGGCTCTTCCCCTTAAGGGTAGGGGAGATTGGAACAAGGGGCCATAAGTTAAGGGTTAGGGGGCAAAATTCTAGAAGTAACGTAAGAGGAAGCTTCTTCACTTAGAGAGTGGTGGCTGAGTGGAATGACCTTCTGGAAGAGGTGGTTGCAGCAAGGTCAATTCTGTCATTTAAGAGGAGGTTGGATGAGTACATGAATGTGAGGCGGTTGGAGGGTTATGGTCAGGGAGTGGGTAGGTGAGACTAGTGGACCAGAAGGGCCGAGATGGCCTGTTTCCATACTGTAATTGTTATATGGTTAAGTTGGGCCCTCTTGTCCTAGACTTCCCCTGCTATGGGAAACAACTTTACCACATCTACTCCGTCCAAGCCTTCGAAATGTCTCTGAGGTCCCCCTCATCCTTCTGTGCTCCAACGAGAGCTGACAATCATTCCTCATATACTAGCCCTTTCATTTCTGGTATCATTCTAGTAAATCCAATTCCAGCACGTTTTTTCCTAAATAAAGCGCCCAAAACTGCCCACAGCGTTCCTAGCGAGGTCTCACCAGTGGTTTATGGAGTCTCACTGCTCTTGTATGTTGTTCCTTTCATGTTTTACTCCAAAAAGGATCTGCCCTCCCCCTTCCAAATCTCACCCAGTTTCCCCCTACCCCCATTGCTCCCCACACACACATAACTCGCTCTACGTCGCCCAGCTGCAACCTTCCAGAAGCCGTTAAATTTACTTGAAGGGCAGCTGGGCGTGTCGGCTCAAAGGCAAGACCCCGTGAGGAAGGGGACCTCAGCAGCGAGTGGCTCGCACCAGACTGCTTGACCGGAAATCAGGCGTTGGATTCGTCGACGGCAAGATGGGCCTTGGAGCACCAACAGCTCCATGATGGTATTGGGTGGTAATGGGGAGGGGGGATCTGGGAGCCCAGGCTCGCTGCCGGAACAGACAGAAGGCCGCGGGGTTGCAGAGGAACACGAACCCACAGACACTCGGTGACTCTGATGAGCCATTCTTCCCTTGTAGGTGGGGTTGCCAAGCTCGTGGCACCTCATTGTAAGTTACCAAAAGTTCATCCATTTTGCGTATGATGCGCCTGACATTATAAACGGACCTTAAAACCAACAGAAATATCTCAGGTTTCACCTGGACAAGTCCACAGCCTCGGGTATGAAGGCCAAATAAGTGACCTTTATTCTTTCCCATAACCCCCACAACTCCCCTCCTGGACCTGTTAACCGACTACCTAAACATTTCACTCAGCAGAACTACCCCACCCCCCACACAACTAGTCTCGGCCCATGCCATTTCCCCTCGGATTCCAGCTCTGCGCCCCCACTTATTTCCCTCCCCCTCAACAGCTGACTTGGCCTCATTCTCCCGTCTCCCCACCTGCCCTTCTTGGGATCTACTCCCTCCCTGTTTCCCAACCTCACCCCATCCGTCCACAGTCTCCTCACCACAGATCGGCCCCCGTCCCATCCCTCCACTCTCAGTCCAGATAAGTTCTTGATCCAAGATGTGGACAATTCGTCTTGCTCCAACAGATGCAGCCCATTATAATTTTGTAATATATATAACATAACATAGCATCCCAACTCCTGTACTCAATATTTTGATATACAGGTAAGCGCCGCTTAACGTTCATTCAACGTCCAACCACATATACGTCTGTAGTCTCATAATTATTCAATTCCCGCAAGTCCGCAGCAATTCAGAAAAAGCGATCGATGGATAAAGGAAATTGTAGACTGTACACCCACACTGTCCCGCTCTCTCCCCAGTCCCATGTCAGTCCCCACATTGATCCCACTGCCCCCCTCTCTCCCCACAGCCCTGTGTCTGGTCCTCACACTGATCCCACTGCCCCACTCTCTCCACACAGCCCTGTATCAGTCCCCACACTGATCCCACTGCCCTGCTCTCTCCATAGCCCTGTATTAGTCCCCACACTGATCCCACTGCCCCACTCTCTCCACACAGCCCTGTATCAGTCCCCACACTGATCCCACTGCCCTGCTCTCTCCACAGCCCTGTATTAGTCCCCACACTGATCCCACTGCCCCGCTCTCTCCCCATAGCCTCGTCAGTCCCCAAACTGATCCCACTGCCCCGTATCAGTCCCCACACCGATTCCACTGCCCCGCTGTCCCCCCACAGCCCTGTGTAGGTCCCCTCACTAATCCCACTATCCCGCTCTCTCCCCACAATCCTATCTATGCACCTCATAATTTTGTATATCTTTATCAAGTCTCTCCTCATTCTTCTGTGCTCCAAGGTGTTAAGTTCTAACCTTTTCCAATGTAACTCAGGTCCTGGCAACATCCTTGTAAATCTTCTCTGTCTTCTTTCAAAATCCTTCCTGCAGTTAGTTAGGTGACCAAATACTCCAAACGTAGCCCCACGATTGCCTTATACAACTTCACCGTAACATCCCAACCCCTGTACTCAATACTTTGATTTATGAAGACCAAGCTTTCTTTATGACCCCATCTATCTGTAACGCCACTTTCGGGGAATTATGTACACTAAATGTCCAAAATCCGGACCACCCAAGAACTTACACTCTCGACTTTTTGTGTGGGTGCATTCCCAGATTCCGCGGTCCCTCTGCACTCCTCCGTGCCCTACCGTTTACCGTGAATGTCCCACCTTGATTCGTTCTCCCAAGCGCAATGCCCTACACTTTTGTCGACCATTTCTCCAGCGGGTCCCTGATCTCGAGCCATGGGCTTGGAGAGCCTTGTGCACTGCCCCCACCCCCTCACGCCTGCGGTCTTGGCGCCCTCTGCTAATGCGACCCGAGGTCTTTGTGGTCAGTGCCCCGACAAAAGGCCAGTGACCAACCGTCCCCCCACCTTACCCTTAGGGCCCGGCAGCTTCCCTACCTTGCTGCTCTTCGAAGGCAGCCCACAGGAGATGCAAGGTGGGCTTCTTGGGCAGGTGCACCATGCAGGCCCGCTGGAACACATTGCGGACAGCTTCCACGCTGTGGTTCTCCAGGTACTTGGCGTACTGTGGAGAGGAGCATGTCAGAGAGAGGTGAGGCAGGACAGGTCCCGAACCATGTACGGCACTACGGTGCCGTGTTAAAAAATAAAAAGGCATCACGGTACAGCTTATTGAGAACTGGAGGGGGCACTCACAGTGATTAATATGCTTACATATTTCTTCTGCAATTCCTTAACTTCTTTAGTTTGAAGCAACACGTGCAGATAAAACAGCAATGGAATTAAAAGATTATGTTAGAAGTCAGATCATCAAAGTAAAACGTGCAATTCTTTGGAACTCTTGCAAAAGAAAACAACAAACACAAAAGTAATTTTTTTTAAAAAATAAAAGCTCAAGAAGCCGCCGATCGGGAGAGACCGGAGCCTGTGTCCCGGGCAGCAAGCTTCCGAGAAAAGGGGGTTCACCTTGATCCAGAAGTCCTCGTACAGAGCACAGGCGATCACGCAGCGCTCAAAGAGTACCAGAACCCGCTCGTTGGTGCCGCTGGCGATCTCAAAATCCAGGTAGTCCTTCCAGTTCTTCAGCTGCACCCTCTCCAGGGGCTTGACGTGGAAGTAGGGGCGCTTGATCTAGGTGGGGGGGGGGGGGGGGGGGGAGAGATAAGGGTGACAGGAAGGCGGCAACGATTGCAGAGGGCCAAGGCGGCATAGTTAACGGATACCCGCAGCTGTCCCTCCCCACCCCGCTCTCCCCTCCAGCCACCTCTGCTGGACTGCTCACACCAGGTACCAGCGGCTTGACTTCCCCAGGAGGTTTTCTGGATTATGGAGTGAATGGCTCCGCGGCCAAGCCCTGCAGACGATACAACGGAAGGCGGGGTGGGGGGGAGCAGGTAGTACAGAGGAAACACGGAGGCTGCAAAAGGACTTGGACAGATGAGGAGACGCAGAGAAGCAGCAAATGAAATACAATGTCGGAAAGTGTACGGTCAGGGACTCTGGAGTGTAAAAAAAAAGGTGGACTTTAAAAAAAAATTGAAAATACGCAGATGCAAAGGGACCTGGGAGTCCTCATGCGGGATGGCCTGAAGGTCAACATGCAGGCTGAGTCGGCGGTGAAGGTGCCAGATACTGGCGTTCATTTCAGCAGTTTTGGGCTCCTCATTGAAGGAAGAATGTACCAACGTTAAAGGGGTTAAAGGAGGTTCACTGGGATGATTTTGGGAAAGGGTTATCACAGGAGGAGTCTGTTGTACTGGTTGGAATCTTAGGTGAATTGGTGAGGCAGGTTCTCAATGAAACATTTTGCATGTAGATGTCGAAAGGTTGTTCCCCCACAGTGGGAGAGTCCAGGACAAGAGGGCACAACGTCAGGATTGGAGGGCGTCCACTTAGAACAGAGACGTGACCCGATGGGCTGAAATAGCCTATTTCTGCTCCCATGATTTATGGACGCCAGAGGAATCCTTTAACCGCGCCTACAGGCATTCCCGTCGAGGAGCTTCACCGCGAGTGATGGGATCGGCCCTACCACCCCCCACCAAAATTGCAAATGGGAGCTGGGGATGTGGCTCAGGGCATCACACACACACCACACCCCCTCCCTTGCCACTGTCCCAGAAAAGCAGCCAATGCATTAAACAATGAATCCCATGTCCGGCCACACTCTCTTCAGCCCCTGCTCCCCCCCCCCCCCCACCCCCCCCACTATCCTATCAGGAAACAGAGGGTGAGATCATGCACCACCAGATTTATTTTCTGCTGTGATCAGTCTCCTGAATAAACCTCACCCAAGTAGAGCCTTGCTATGTAACATCTGACCTCTCTGTTACGTCGCACCTCTATACTTGTCTTACTTGTATTATGAGATAGTGAACTAGACTACTTGTAAAACAACCTCTATCAACGCATCATGGTGGACATATGACTATACAGAGCCAGTGATGGGGACCAGACCTGGGTTCAAATGGACGGGGGAGGGATAGCATTACACCACCCTTACCGCCTCCTCGAAATGCCACCTCTTGCTGACCTCCTCCTCGTTCAGCAGGTACATCTCATGGCGGGTGGCCTCCAGGTGGGCTCTGATCTTCTCCAGCTCCGTATCGGCCTGGACAGATGATTGGTGGTGCGGGGGGGGGGGGGGGGGGGAGGGAAGGGGAGGGTCAGAGGTCACTGAAGAGGAAGTGAACAGTATCGCAGCTTGTTTTCCCAAAACAAACAAAAAAATATTCTCGCGGAGCAGGGTCACTCCAGACACAATGCACAGACAACATTGCGGTGAAGCGTGGCGAGCACTCACCATTCTGTATCCAACTCATGCAGACTTTGCCCTGTGTGACGGGGTGATATGGAGGAATTTCATTCTGGGTCTGACCTCGGGAGTGTGTGACGCGATGGTGCAGAGGGAGCTTCATTCTGGGTCTGACCCCGGGAATGTGTTATGTGACGGTGCGGAGGAAGCTTCACTCTGTGTCTGACCTCAGAAGTGTGTGATGGAACGGTATGAAGGGAGCTTCACTCTGTGGCTGACCCTGGGGTGTGCCTGGTGGGACTCCAACCCCAGAGTGTGCGGTGGGATCCCGACCCTGGGAGTATGCGGAAGGCCCACTCTGACACTCACCCACCCTACTCCTGAATCAGGCCGCAGCCTTGCACTCTGTGGGTCAGTGAACTCCCAGTGCCATGGCCCAGGACCAGAACCAGCAGGCTCTGTGTCTGCAAGCCCCGCCCTCACATGCCACTGGAGCCCCAATACCTCAGAGACTGACCACAGTCCCCCACCCCATCCATTACTGATTTGCTCATCCCGGCAGGTTGTGTGCCCGCAGGTGGCGCCTGCTGAATCACCTTCTCCTGATCGGTGCTCCCCACCCCTGGTGGGGGGTCATCACCAGGGGGACCGTCATCCGAATCGGCTTCCGCCGCTGACAGGCTGCTCACGACCTCCGACCTCAGCCGGAGGAACTCGTCTGTGGAGAGGATGTCCTTCGGCGAGAAACTCTGCACGTGCTCCTTGAACCTGTGGGAGTGACGAGAGCTCCAGATGAGGGTTGCAGTTGCCGGATGAGAGCAAGTTTTGGATTTCCCTCCGATGCCCGGGCACTCTACCCCACACCCTTCCCTGCCCCCGCTGTCCCACACCCTTCCCCGCCCTCGCTGTCCCACACCCTTCCCCACCCCCGCTGTCCCACACCCTTCCCTATCCTGGGCTCCTTGTGGCTCTCCGAGCATTCCAGAGGAAGGCATGGCTGACGGTTTTTCACTCCTCAGAGGCTGACTGACCCCTCTTTTCACTTCACACTCTGTAACGAGAGGCCCCTCTACTCTGTGCCAAACTACTATTCGGCCTCACCCCACTGACCTGCACCCAGACCAGACCCCTCCCACCTGCCCAAGTTTTTCTTCAATGTTAAAACTGAGCCCACATTCCCTTCAGGTGGCAGCTCGTTCCACACGCCCACTGCTCTCCCCGCGGAGAAGGGCCGCCCGAATGGGTCTTTTCTACTTTGACCCCGAAGCCACGTCATCCAGTCTCCTAACCTCAGTGGAAGAAGCCTGCTTGGATGTATCTGTCTGTACCCCTCATAATGTTGGACGCTTCTTCTACGCTCTGGGGAATAAAGCCCTAACCTAATTAACCTCTCCCTGTAACTCCACTCCCCAAGCCCCGGCCATGTCCTAGTCAATCGTCTGTGTATTCTTATTGATAATCTTTTCTGTCGTTTGATGTAGACAAACTCCAAATATGGCCTGACCAACAACTTTGAAACTGAGTACAGATACACAACCCTTTATCCGGATATGTAAAATGCAGAAAGCTCCAAAAACCAGGGGTGGGGGGGGGGGGGAGGGAGGGAGAGAGAGAGTGGGGGAGGGAGGGAGAGAGGGAAGGGAGAGAGGGGGGAAGGGAGAGAGGGGGGTGGAAAGAGAGAGAGGGGGAAGGGAGGGGGGGGTGGAGAGAGAGCAAGAGAGGGGGTGGAGAGAGAGAGGAGGGGGGGAGAGAGAGGGGAGAGAGAGAGAGAGAGAGAGAGAGAGAGAGAGAGAGAGAGAGAGAGAGAGAGACACAGACAGACAGACAGACAGACAGACAGACACACACACACACACAGCTGGCTTTTGTTCAGAAATCCAGAAAATTCATAACACGCTGTCCCCCAAAGGTTCCGGATAAAGGATTGTCTACCTCTTTTATTTACGAAGGCCAACCTGTCAAAAGCCCGCAGAATTACCCTGTGACGCCACTAGTTCCCAGATCCCTTTGTTCATTCCACTGCGCTCCTCAGAGTCCCAACTGTGTTTGTCCTCGAACTCAAAAGTCTGCAGGTGGCTCTGATTATAGTCAAAACACAGAAGTGTTGGAGGAACTTGACAGAAACTAGTTTTTGTTATAAACTCAACCCCCCCCATCTTCCCCCACCCCCCCAGCTTCTTCCCCCACCCCCCCCCAAGCTTCTTCCCCCACCCCCCCCAGCTTCTTCCCCCACCCCCCCAGCTTCTTCCCTCACCCCCTGCCTTCTTTACTCTACCTCTGTCTCTCTCACAGAGACCAATTCCCACCCCTCCTTTTATTACATTCAGTTAACACCTTTTGTCTCTTGGCCTGGACTCCTCACCCCCATCCTTCCTCGTTTCTGTTTCAGCTTAGATCTGTGGCATGGTAACAGGCCATTGCAGCCCGCGGGCCCGTGGCACCCAAACTCCTTGGTAAACCTACAACCCCTATCTGGATTCTGAAGGCTGGGAAGAAACTCATACGGACATGGGGAGAACGTACAGGATCCTTACAGACAGCGCTGGATTCAAACCCAGTATCCAGCTAACTGCTATGCTAAGCTCAAATCAAGGATCATTATGAATTTAGCATCTTACTTTTCAATTCTCCGGGCCAGGATTTGTTTCAGTTTTGTTGACCTCTCACAACCTTGCAATTTCTTTGCGTGCTCCCAGCAGAACATACAATTTTTAAAGCTTCTTATTACCTGACTATATTGAGATTAATTTGCCAATGTCTGTCCTGTTACTAATCAGTGGTTCTCAAACTGTCTCTTTCCACTCACTTCCCACTTTAAGTAATACCTCTGCCATCGGTGCTCTGTGATCAGTAAGGGGTTGCTTGGGAAGGAGGAGAATCACTGCTTCTAGACGCGATTATTTGGCTTGAGAAAAATTGTCATTGGCCCATTTCCTTTGGAGATCTGAAACCCTGCACATAACGAGTCCATGAGGGACGATTAAAAAAGTGGTTTTCAAACTTTTTCTTCCCACCTTCAGCAACCCCTTACTAATCACAGAGCACTGATGGCAGAGGGATTACTTAATGTGGGATGTGAGTGGAAAGAAAGGTTGAGAATCACTGTGGTTACTTGGATTATATGAGATGTTGAACTGGACTGATTGCAAAATAACGTCAATCATGGTATTTTGGTACATGAACCTGCTTAGAGTGGTTTCCCCGGTACCACCTCTCCCTTGTCGCAGCGGGACTGATATCTCTCCTGCTGATCGCAGGCACAAGCCCCCTTCTCACTCACTTCTCAAAGTGGTGGCTGTACAGTTGGGTGGGGATCGTCAGCAAGCGGTCGTAAATGGCGGTCACGGCCTTCAGCTGCCCCTGCTCCTTCTCCCAGCTCACGTATGAGTCCCACAGGCGGTCGGAGCGGAAATCAGTGCCCGCTGCAGCCAGCGCCATCTCGAACACGCTGTGAAGGCAAGAGCAGCTCGTCAGGAGCGATGGACAAAGGGGGGGGGGGGGTGAGGGAGGGGTGGGTCTGGTGGAATCTCGACCCGGGGAACAACAAGCCAAGCAAGACCAGAGGCCAACCTGCTCCCCACAGCGACGACAAGCTGGACGGGACGCTCACCTCAAAGGACTGTTCCTCGGCACGGGAGAGGAGCGCCTTCAGAGGTGCTCACTTCCCGGATCAACACAAGCATCGAGATGTCTGGCTTTTACTAGCGTCCTCTTTACAGTCACTTTGGAGAGGGTGCAAAGATTTGCCAGGACGTTGCCTGGATGGGAGTACACGCCATAAGAAGCAAGGGCTTTTCTCTTTGGAGCAATGAAGGATGAGAGGTGGCTCTTTCCCCTGAGGGTAAGGGAGATTGGAACGAGGGGTCATAAGTTAAGGGTTAGGGGGCAAGACTTTAGGTGTAATATAAGACAAAGCTTCTTCACTCAGAGAAGGGTGGCTGAGTGGAATGACCTTCCGGAAGAGGTAGTTGCAGCAGGGTCAATTCTGTAATTTAAGAGGAGGTTGGCTGTGAGGGGGTTTGGAGGGTTATGGGCAAGTGAGTGGGTAGGTGGGACTAGTGGAGTTTCATGTAAATCGGTGCAGACTAGAAGGGCTGATATGACCTGTTTCCTCTCTGTAATTGTTATATGGTTATAAGAGGACATTTGTTCAAGATGAGGGGGAAGAAAGTTTAGGGCAGGGGTAGTCAACCTTTTAATTTAGATATACAGGCCATTTCAGCCCACGAATACATACCAGGGAGGTGCAGGTTAATTCAGCGGCACGGGCCCATGGGCCAAAATGGCCTGTCACCGTGCCGTATGTCCAAATTAAAAAGTTGGCCACTCCTGGTTTAGGGGTGATGTCAGAGGTAAGTATTCTTTTAAAAAAACACGGAGAGTAGTGGGTGCCTGGAATGCATCGCCAGGGGAGATGGAGGAGGCTGGTACAATAGGGACATTCCAACGACATGGACGCAAGGAGACGGGGCTTGTGGGTGGCGAGGCCAGGAAGGGTTAGCCGGTTGTGGAATTGCTTTGTATGGGTCAGTTTAATACTGAGGGCGTCCCAAGGGTGGATACCGTCCCGGGGATGAGAGGATGACGTGAACACTGACAGGAGGATAAATCTTTCCCTTAATCTGACAAATCACCTGACGTGAAGCTGCAAATAAAGTGGGAGTTTTAGACACAGTAGCAAGGATGTGGTGAGAGAGGAGGTGCAGGCGCAAGTGGAGCATCCCCGGCGGTCCTGTAACCCGCTCGGGGTTTGCAGCAGGGTGCCCCAGTTTTCGTCCACCGCCCCCCCCCCCCCCCGAAAATGGACAGGGGTTAACTGGGCGGAGCACTTCAGCGTTGCGGTTAGCACAATGCTCTTTCAGCGCCGGTGACTGGGGTTCAAATCCGCGCTGTCTGCAAGGAGTCTGTACTTTCTCCCCGTGTCCGCTTAGGGCACCTCTGGGTGCTCCGGTTTCATCCCGCCGTTCAGGGGTTGTGGGTCATAGGGGTGGAATTGGGCTGTGGGCCGAAAGGGCCTGTGTGTCTAATTAAAAAAAATCCCTGGGCTTGAATCTGCCACTGTCTGCGAGGAGTTTGCAAGTTCTCCCCTGTGTCTGTTTGGGTTACTCACACCAGTATGGGGGGTTGGGGGAGAGGCAAGTTCTTTACACAGAAAGTGGTGGGTGTATGGCAGCAATGGCGGGGGAGGCAGAGACAATGGGATCTTTAAAAAGATTAGATTGGTACATGGAACTGGGAAAAATGGAGGGTTATGCAGTGGCTATGGGTTTGGCAGAACACTGTGGGCCAAAGGGCCTGAATTCTGCATTCCAAAGACGGATGGGTGTCAGGATTCATTGGGGTCACACAGGTATATTTGGGCTCAGGGTCAGGAAGGGACTGTTAACGTGCCTCTCGAAAAAATTATACATCTGCCTAGTTAGTGTCTCCTGCTCCCAGTCCAAGCCATGGAGCAGGAGTGAATCAACCGTCATGGGAGACATGGGTGCTGAGATGAGGGAGCCCCACCTCCCCCCACCCCGCTGGATGATGGCTTGCACTAGGAGGGGAGGCATGCCTTCCCGATCCGCACCTGACTCTCGCTGGCTTACCTCCGGAGCTTGGCCGACGTGTCTGGGCTGCTGAGATCAAGGATTTCCTGTAGGAAAGCAATGTAATGGACCCACAGATCCACGCTGAGTGGGATGGACTGCAGCCCTCTCTGGTAGACCTGTGCCGGGCACACAGCAGAGAGTCACCGTCAAGGATGGTTGGATGGGGAAAGCTGGGACGGAGGCACGCTAGCGGGACCGCGCTGCCTCGCAGGCGCCAGGAGACCCGGGTTCGACCCCTGCCTTCGCCACTGTCCGCGCATAGTTTGCAAGCTCTTCCCTGCCACTGCGTGGGGTACCTCCACCCACTCGGGCTGTTAAGAAGATCGGTGGGTCAATTGCCTGCTGGGGGCAGAACCTGGGGGTGGGGTGTACGAATAATATATGCAAATTTCAGTGGTTGGGATGACCCTGGAAATTTGACCCAAAATGTTGGTTTTGAGTGATCCCCTTTGGAAAAGCCGACCCCACCCCCAAATCTGGCACTTACCGCTGACCAGAGGATGCTGTTAACAGCAGATCACAATATTTCAGTAACATTTAAAGCAGGAGGTCTCCAAAGTGGTCAACAACAACCCCTTGGCGGTCGATGGGATTATCCAAGGAGTCGATAAATCCCAGGCGGTTGGTAACGACAGTGGGAGGGGGGAAGGGTCGGTAATGACAGTGGTGGGGCAGGTCAACAGAATACAGCGCCTACGGCAGGGTTGGCCAAGCTCTCGCGAGAGCGGGCCTTGGTGGCCGCCATGCTGCATCCAGCATTTGGCCTCTGAATAAGCTGAGAGTGAACAGGAGGACGGACTGACCATAGACGTGTGTGTTCTTGTTACCCCTCTCTCACCCCCGTCCAGCACTGCCACCACCACCACCTCCCCCTGCACAGTGTCGGGATTCCATGCCTGGTAAAGGATCACATATTCTATGGAAGAGGTCATGTATTCCACGAAAGGGGTCGATGGTCTAAAAAGGGGTTGATGATTAGGAGGATTCAATTTTATTTGGCCATTTTAAAATAAACCACTGCTGGCATCTGCAACAGGGCCGGTTAAAGCTTGCACAGAAACACCAGCCATCGGACCGGGCGGATAGACCCAGCAGGGGAGCGCTGAGACTTGGCGGGTAGCTAACGCAGCTTGCGCGAGATTGCGTCGGTGTTGAGACTTCATCAGCAAGGTAAGGAGTTTTAGACCCTCTGTAAAGGACGACCCGATTTTAAGGTGAATTTTTTAAGTTTCAGGGTTGTCCGATACTAGTGTATGTGGTAGATAGAGAGAATAGAAGCAGGCTTTTTCCATTGAGATTGGGTGAGACAAGAACCGTTGGAACATTTGACAGCTCTTGGCCTATACTCACTGGAAATTAGGAGAATGATGGTGGGGGCGGGGGTAGAATCACATTGAAATGTTTTCAATCTTGAAAGCCGTGGACAGGAGGTGTAGAAAAGTTGCTTCCCACGGCGGGAGAGTCTAGGACAAGAGGGCTGAAGGGGGTCCGCTTAGAGTAGAGGGAATCTTCAGCCAGAGGGTGGGGAATATGTGGAATGTGTTGCCACGGGCAGTTGTGGAGGCTGGTGTATTTAAGGCAGAGATTGACAGGTTCTTGATTAGCCCGGGCATCAAAGGTTATGGGGCCGAGTGGATGAGTTTGTGATTAAAAGGTGGGGCAGACTCGATGGGCTGAATGATCTATTTCTGCTCCCATGTCTTATGGTCCTACAGAGTACAGGTAAATCACTACTTACAATGGGGTTTGGTTCCACGACTCGCATCGTAAGGTGAAACGATCGTATATCGGGATCTACCTGTAGTGGTTGTTACCTGAGCTGCTCCTGCTGGGACCCCAACCCGACCCCCCCCCCCCAACTCCTGCCGGGAGCCCAAGATGGTGCCTGGTTACCGGGGACAGTGGCGTCACCTCGCAACCTTCGTTGTGATTTGGAACGCATGCACAGATTGCAGTTGGTCTCCCTCCCTCTTCAATCAATCTCTCTTTCCCCAGCGACGGCAGTCTCCACCTACGTCCTAAATCACCTTTAAAAAAAATGGCACTGTGTCCGACAAACCACGATTGGGAAGTGATCTGCGTGCACAGATTGGATGGAAGCTTCAGAGAAGGGAAAGCAACCACGTTGATATAGGTGGACCCCAACTTGATCAGTGTAACTTTCAAATATCGCAAGTCGGATCATCCTAAGCTGGGGTCTACTTGCATATGGGTTGTGGGTGAACAACTTCATGCAGAAAGCGATGAGAGTTTGGAAGGAGCTGAAGGGGACAAATATGCGCTTGGTCCAAGAAAAATTCAGAATGGTACATGGATGGGCCGGGTATGGAGGGCTATGATCGGGGCAGAATCATTTTTCATCACAGACCAGATGGGCCGAAGAGTCTGCTGCTGTAACCGTTTGAAGGATGGGAGGAGACCACAGCACCTGGAGGAAGCCCATGTAGACTCGGGGAGAAGGTGGGAGATTACAGTATAGATTTGCTTTCCTTTCTACAAATTTTAGCAGCAAATAAGACATCAAAAAGAATAATTTTTATGGGCAGATACCAGAGTGCGGCACAACAACTCACAGAAGGCATTGAGTCGGTTGCCTGACGTCAACGCGTGTTTCTGGCTTTTGAAAGGTTGCATGCGTTCTGACCAGTAAATCCCTTTGATTCACTGAAGAAACGCGTGGTGTGGTTATTTTGTCGTGTCCACTGCGATTCCAAGGGCCACAATTGGTGGCCCCTGACGCGTCCAAGAGCGTATTTTTGGGCAAACACGGACTCTGCAGGTGAGCCTGAACTGTGGTTCCAATAGGCTGAAGCGCAATTTACTGTGGACGGCCTTGTCTCGCTTACTCGGTACAACAATTCATCATACGAATGCCTGTCACCCCCAGGCAAATGGAATGGTGGAACAATTTCAGTCGGCCTTGTTGGCTCGGTTAGACAGCCCGAGGACCTCCAAGCTTCATCTGCCGAGCTCGTGTACGGCACACTGTCGGTGGTCCCAGGGGAGTTCACCCCCTACCGTTCCAACTCCAACGATGATCTTAAGGAGCAGTTGACCAGGCTAGGGGAAACCATAGGAAATTGACCTCTATACCACCATCTTCACACGGGGAACCCTCTTCCTTCGTGCCCGAGGACCGAAAAAATTGCGAGTACAGCTTCGTCCGTAGGGGAACAGTTGGTAAACCTGCATTTTTGGAGGGAAGCCACAGTCCTTCACTATTGACAGGCTTAAACCAGCACGTGGACAAGTCGTCCCCACTGCAGCAGCCAACAGGTCGATCACCTAAAAGACACAAACCTTTCTGCCGGTTCGGGGGGGGGGGGAGAAAGGGGGGCTACGGCAGCACTGCAACTTCCAGAAGGCATCAACCCGGCCACGTGACGTCAGTGCGTGATGACATCAATGCGTGTTTCTGGCTTTTAAAAGGTTGCACGCGTTCTGACCAATAAATCCATTTGATTCACTGAAGAAATGCCTTGCGTGGTTATTTCATCGCGATTCCAGGGGCCACAAGTCTGTTAAAGAAACTGTTTTCTTTCAGTGGCGGAGCCACGAGACATTGACAACCAAGAGGCCACGCTGTCCTCGAAATGCGTGCTGGATGTTTTTCAGATTACAGGTCACGCGAATCGTTGCGAATAGGCCTGTGCCCCTCTGCAGAAAGACCCTGTTGTAGGTCTTTTCGTGTAACAGAGCACCCGCTTTGCAAAGCTAATAAAGTTGTGTGGTACTTGTATTACCGGTTTAAAGTTAACAAACATGCAAACTCCTTTACGGACACGGTGGTTTGGCGAGTCCGCACTGTGCATTATTGCTGCGCCAGTCTCCACCTCGATTTCCAGCAGCCCACCCAGGCATCCACCTTAAAAAAAACATGCATCCCACACACCATCCATCTCCCCAACCTGTAACACATGCCCTCTAGCGTGTGCCGAGCTGCAGCATTTCAGGGACCGAGTCAGGGAACTGGAGCTGCAGTTCGATGGCCTCGCTCTGGTCAGGGAGAGTGAGGCCATCATAGGTAGGAGTTACAGTCAGGTGGTCTCACTAGGGCCACAGGAGGAGAGTCAGTGGGTTACTGTTAAGAGGGGGAAAGGGACAGGTCAGGTTCAGGAAAGAGCCCCTGAGCCTGTAGTCCTTGACAATCGGTACTCCTCGAGTACTGTTGGGGGGGGGGGGGCAGGGTGGACAGTCAGGCTGGGAAAGGCAGCGGTGGCTGTACCTCTGGCACGGGGTCGGCCTCTGTGGCCCAGAAGGTTAGGGAGAGGAAGAGGAGGGTGATAGTTATAGGGGATTCGATAGTCAGGAGGACTGATAAGAGGATTCTGCAGATACGACAAAGGAAACCGGATGGTGGTTTGTCTCCCTGGTGCCAGGGTCCGGGATGTAACTATGCGTGTCCAAGACACCCTAAAAGGGGAGGGTGATGAATCAGAGGTCGTGGTACATATTGCTACCAATGACAGAGGAAAGAAGGAGGAAGTAGTCCTAAATAATGAATACAGGGATTTAGGTAGGGAGCTGAGAAGGACTGCAAAGGGAGTGATCTCTGGATTAGTTCCTGTGCCATGTGATAGTGAGGGCAGGAATAGAATCAGGTGGAGGTTGAATGCGTGGCCAAAGGGGTGGAGTAGGGGGCATGGATTCAAGTTCTTGGATCACTGGGACCTATTCTGGGGGAGGTGGAACCTGTACCGAATGAATGGGTTGCATCTGAATCCCAGAGGGACCAGGATCCTGACGGGGGCGTTTGCTTGGGCTACTAAGGGGGCTTTAAACTAATGCAATTGGGGGAAGGGGTCTATGTGAGGGAGAATGGCAGAATAAGTCTTGTAGACAAAATTTGGGGGTGGAAGGGCAGTTGATCGAGGAGCAAAGGGATTGGTGCTATGACGGGGATGGGATGATGGTAACAAATAATCGTGTGGACAGTAAAGAAGGGGATAGGCAGAAGGTAAGATGCGGGAGGTCCCTGAAGTGCATTTACTTCAATGCTAGGAGTATTGTAAGGAAGGTGGATGAGCTGAAGGTGTGGATAGACACTTGGCAGTATGATGTGGTTGATGATTAGTGAGATATGGTTGCAGGAGGGATGTGACTGGCAGTTAAATATTCCAAGATTTCGCTGCTTTAGGTGTGGTACAATTGGAGGGGTAAGGGGGGGGGGGGGGGGGGGGGGCGGTGGTGTGGCATTGCTTGACAGGGAAAATATTACAGAGGTGTGCCTAATATTTGGACTGTACTACAGAAGGATTTGGACTGTTTGGAAGAGTGGGCTGAAAGGTGGCAGATGTAGAGTTTAATGTAGATAAGTGTGAGGTGCTTCATTTTGGGAAGAATAATCAAAATAGGACGTATGCAGTGAAGGGGAGGGCATTAAGGAATGCAGAGGAACAGAGGGAATAACAGTTCAGAATTCCTTGAAGATGGATTTCCATGAAGATAGGGTGGTGAAGAAGGCTTTTGGTATGCTGGCCTTTATAAATCATCCCGTTATAGGAAGGATATCAATAAGATAGAGATGGTGCAGAGAAGGTTTACGGAGAAAGATTGAGTAGATTGGGATTTTATTCATTGGAGCGTAGAAGGTTGAGGGGGGATTTGATAGAGGTATTTAAAATTATGAGGGGAATAGATAGAGTAGATGTAAATAGGCTCTTTCCCCTGAGGATAGGGGAGATTGGAATGAGGGGTCATAAGTTAAGGGTTAGGGGGCAAAACTGTAGAAGTAACATGAGGGGGAGTTTCTTCACTCAGAGAGTGGTGGCTGAGTGGAATGACCTTCTGGAAGAGGTGTTTGCAGCAGGGTCAATTTTGTCATTTAAGAGGAGGTTGGATGAGTGTATGGATGTGAGAGGGTTGGAGGGTTATGGACAGGGAGTGGGTAGGTGTTTCACGTAAATTGGTGCGAACTAGAAGGACCGATATGGCCTGTTTCCGTTGTTATATTGTTAAAAGCAATGAATCTTTCCCAATCGTTTCTCCACACATGGTTTTCGAGATACGGGTAAAAACACAAGGAAGCATAAACGGCATAGCATTGCAATACATCGGAAACGCTTTGCAACCGAGGGGGAATGCACGGGGATGCGCTGCCGCTGTTACAAGGCAGGAAACATGGCGTGATCCTAGCACTGCACGGGACGAGTCGAGGGAGTCAGATCGGGCCGGGAGGGCACTGATAAAACGCGAAGGTGGATTTTAAAAACATGGAAATTTCACATGCCTGAACT
This sequence comes from Narcine bancroftii, assembly GCF_036971445.1. Classification (NCBI taxonomy): domain Eukaryota; kingdom Metazoa; phylum Chordata; class Chondrichthyes; order Torpediniformes; family Narcinidae; genus Narcine; species Narcine bancroftii. The sequence goes on along the minus strand of NC_091476.1, from coordinate 64,646,619 downwards.
CAGCAGGTCAAACAACGTACTTTATACATCATAGAGACTCAGAATTTATTGTCATGTACAAGCCACGAAATTTGTTTTGTGGCAGCATCACAGTGCAAACAACCTTACAAAAATTGTGCATAAAAAGTCAGGCAGTGTCTTTGGTCTATTGATATGTTTCGAGTGTGAGCCCTTCAGCAAGGTATGGAAATAAAACATCAGCAGGCGCCCGGACAAGATGTTTTGGGAGTGTCAATGGTGCGAGGTCGGGAAAAATTGGATGGCGGTGGAGCAAGTTGGCACAAACCTTGCATGCCGAAGGCTGTAAAGGTTCCGAGATCGGACAGGTACATTGTTGGGAGGGGCACGACGGGCTACAGTCCAGGTGCAGGTCGACGGGATGAGGCAGAATAAGCAGTTCGGCGTGAATAAGATGAGCAGAAAGGGCCTGTTGGTGTTCTGTGGAGCTCGAAGGGGGGGGGGGGCATCACATAATAAATAATTTTCCTGTGCAAATTCTGGCAAACCTGATCGTGCCAATGGCCACAGCCATTGTCTCTGATCATCTGCTTGCCTGACAGAGAAGCATACAGCTGCCAGATTTGCACTCACCTCTTCTGCCTCTTTGGTAAATCCAAACCTCTTCTCGATGTCAGCATACTTCTTCCAGTAGCCATAACAGTAGGGGTAATGAATGAAGAATGAGTCAAATGCCCTCCGGACGGCCCAAATGTGGTTCTGAAAGGAAGTGCGATCTGAGTGTTATTAAAACCCACTCTGCTGGGGCATGGCAAGATGGCGTAGGGAGCGGACGTGCATTCCCGGTCTCCCCCAGGCAGTTATATAAATACCCGTTTTAAGAATATTTCTTTTCTGTTAAAAGTCTTTGTTTTGTTTATCAATTGTTTTTAGTTTAAAATGGCAACAAAGATTAAGGAAAATAGAGTTCAAATACAGAACAAAACTACACTCTCCGACTTTGGAAGAAACTCAACCTACTTGCCAAGACAGAACCACGGAGTCAAGGCTGGAATTTTCTTAAGAACGGAGCTCATTAATTGGACTGTCGGATAAGCTGGTCTTGGACACCCCTCTGAAAGATGTTTAAAATGGCAACAAAGATAAAGGAAAATAGAGTTCAAATACAGAACAAAACTACACTCTCCGACTTTGGAAGAAACTCGGCCTACTTGCCCACACAGAACCACGGAGTCAAGGCTGGAATTTTCTTAAGAACGGAGCTTAATTGGACTGTCGGATAAGCTGGCCTTGGACACCCCTCTGAAAGATGGTGATGAATATTGATTTGAAATGTTTTATGAAGATAAATTGCAGTAATTGGCATTGGTTGCCCGTGAGTTTTAAAAATCCAGATAACATTAAAGTTTATTAGTGATTTTTTTTGGATGGAATATCGGAAGGATGAATTTATTATCCATAAATACAGAACAAAATTACATTCTTTGACTTTGGAAGGAATTTGACCTATTTGCCCAGACAGAGCCGGAGTTGGTGCTGGAATTTTCTCAAGAACAGAACTTATTTTTTTTTTTTTTTAAATTTTTTATTTTTCACACCATAAATCACAATAGCCATGATATACACTTTTTCTTTTCCACACATTTACAGTGACTTTGTCTCCCTCCCCCCTCCCTCCTCCCAAGCCACCCCCCCACCTCTCATCCATTTTAGGTATACAATCTAGGTTGCATTAATTCAGTTAGACAATGTTGTCATTCAACAAAAATACACCAGAAATTCTACTGAGTCCATTCTTTTCTTTTCTTCTCCTTCCATCAACTTAGGTAATGTTTGTTCCCGGTAGGTTTTCGCTATTGTATTTAATGTAAGGCTCCCATACTTGTTCGAATATTTCAATATTATTTCTTAAACTATATGTTATTTTTTCTAATGGAATACATTTATTCATTTCTATATACCATTGTTGTATTTTCAAATTATCTTCCAATTTCCAGGTTGACATAATACATTTTTTTGCTACGGCTAGGGCTATCTTGACAAATCTTTTTTGTGCATCTTCCAAGTCAATTCCAAATTCTTTATTTTTTATGTTACTTAGGAGAAAAATCTCTGGATTCTTTGGTATATTGTTTTCTGTTATTTTATTTAATATCTGATTGAGATCTTCCCAAAATTTTTCTACTCTCTCACATGTCCAGATTGCATGAATTGTTGTTCCCCTTTCTTTTTTACATCGAAAACATCTATCAGATACTGTTGGGTCCCATTTATTTAACTTTTGCGGTGTAATGTATAGTCTGTGTAACCAATTATATTGTATCATACGCAGCCTCGTATTTATTGTATTTCTCATCGTTCCAGAGCATAATTTCTCCCATGTTTCCTTTTTTATCTTTATATTTAAATCTTGTTCCCATTTTTGTTTAGTTTTACCATTTGTTTCCTCATTTTCCTTTTCTTGCAGTTTAATATACATATTTTTTATAAATCTTTTGATTAACATTGTGTCTGTAATCACATATTCAAGGTTACTTCCCTCTGGTAAACTCAAGTTGCTTCCTAATTTATCTTTCAAGTAGGATCTCAGTTGGTAATATGCCAGCGCTGTATCTCCAGTTATATTGTACTTATCTCTCATTTGTTCAAAGGATAAGAATCTACTTCCTGAAAAACAATTTTCTATTCTTTTAATCCCTTTTTTTTCCCATTTTCTAAAGGCAAGGTTGTCTATTGTAAAAGGGAGTAGCTTATTTTGTGTCAATATTAGTTTTGGTATTTGGTAATTTATTTTATTTCTTTCTACATGAATCTTCTTCCATATATTGAGGAGATGGTGTAATACTGGAGAAGTTCTATGTTGTACCAATTTTTCGTCCCATTTATATAATATGTGTTCAGGTATCTTTTCCCCTATTTTATCTAATTCTAGTCTCGTCCAGTCTGGTTTTTCCCTTGTTTGATAAAAATCTGATAGGTACCTTAATTGTGCGGCTCTATAATAATTTTTGAAGTTTGGCAATTGTAAGCCTCCTTGTTTATACCATTCTGTTAATTTATCTAGTGCTATCCTCGGTTTCCCCCCTCTCCATAAAAATCTCCTTATTATTTTCTTTAACTCTTTGAAGAATTTTTCTGTCAGTTGTATTGGCAATGCCTGAAATAAGTATAGTATCCTTGGAAAAATGTTCATTTTAATACAGTTTATCCTTCCTATCAGTGTTAGTGGTAGCTCTTTCCAATGCTCTAAATCGTCCTGTAATTTTTTCATTAGTGGATTGTAATTGAGTTTATATAATTGGCCTAGATTTTTGTTTATTTGCACACCTAGGTATCTTATTGCCTGCGTTTGCCATCTGAATGGGGATTCCTCCTTAAATTTTGAGAAATCCGCGTTATTCATAGGCATTGCTTCACTTTTATTTACGTTTATCTTGTATCCCGACACTTCTCCATATTCCTTCAATTTCTTATATAGTTCTTTTATTGATAGTTCTGGTTCTGTTAAGTACACTATCACATCATCCGCAAACAGACTGATTTTATATTCCCTGTCTTTTATTTTTATTCCTTTTATATTATTATCTCTTCTTATCGATTCTGCTAGTGGTTCTATAGCTAGCGCAAACAATAATGGTGATAGTGGACATCCCTGCCGCGTTGACCTGCTTAAGTTAAATTGCTTTGATACATGTCCATTTACTGTCACTTTCGCTAACGGTCCCTTATATAATGCTTTAATCCAATTAATATACTTCTCCGGTAAACTGAATTTTTGCAATACTTTGAACAAGTAATTCCATTCTACTCTGTCGAAGGCCTTCTCTGCGTCTAAAGCAACTGCTACTGCCGGTGCTTTATTTCCTTCTACTGCATGAATTAAGTTAATAAATTTACAAATATTGTCTGTTGTGCGTCTTTTTTTGATAAATCCAGTTTGGTCTAAATTTACCATTTTCGGTACCTGTTCTGCTAATCTGTTCGCTAATAGTTTAGCTATTATCTTATAATCTGTGTTTAGCAGAGATATTGGTCTGTATGACGCTGGTGAGAGTGGATCTTTCCCTTGTTTTAGTATCACTGTAATTATTGCTGTTTTACATGAATCTGGTAAGTTTTGTGTCTCATCAATCTGGTTGATTACATCCAGGAGGGGCGGTATTATTAGGTCTTTAAATGTTTTGTAGAATTCTATTGGGAGTCCATCCTCTCCTGGTGTCTTATTATTTGGTAAATTTTTTATTATCTCTTGTATTTCTACTGTTCCAAATGGTTCTGTTAATTTATTTTGTTCCTCTATTTGTAGTTTTGGTAGTTCAATTTTAGTCTAAAATTCATCTATTTTCCCTTCTTTCCCTTCGTTTTCGGTTCGGTATAATTGTTCATAGAATTCTCTGAAGTTTTCCTTAATTTCTTTTGGATTATATGTAATTTGTTTGTCTTTTTTCCTTGTTGCTAATACCATTTTCTTAGTTTGCTCTGTCTTAAGCTGCCATGCTAGGATTTTGTGTGTTTTTTCCCCTAGTTCATAATATTTCTGTTTTGTCTTCATTATATTCTTCTCCACCTTATATGTTTGTAATGTTTCATATTTTATTTTTTTATCCGCCAATTCTCTTCTTTTGGTTGTATCTTCCTTTATTGCTAATTTTTTTTCTATGTTTATTATTTCCCTTTCCAACTGCTCTGTTTCCTGATTATAGTCCTTCTTCATCTTGGTTGCATAACTTATTATTTGCCCTCTAATGAATGCTTTCATTGCGTCCCATAGTATAAACTTATCTTCCACTGATTCCGTATTTACTTCAAAGTACATTTTTAATTGTTTTTCAATAAATTCTCTAAAATCCTGTCTTTTAAGTAGCATTGGGTTTAATCTCCATCTATACATTCTTGGAGGGATGTCCTCTAGCTCTATTGCCAATAACAGGGGTGAGTGGTCCGATAATACTCTAGCTTTATATTCCGTTTTCCTAACTCTCCCTTGAATGTGGGCTGATAACAGGAATAGGTCTATCCTTGAGTATGTTTTATGTCTAGTCGAGTAGTATGAGTATTCCTTTTCTTTTGGGTTTTGTTTCCTCCATATGTCCACAAGTTTCATTTCTTGCATTGATTTAATTATAAATTTGGTTACTTTGTTCTTCCTGTTAATTTTTTTCCCCGTTTTATCCATATTTGGATCCAAATTCAGATTGAAATCCCCTCCTATTAGTATGTTCCCTTGCGTATTAGCTACCTTCAAAAAGATATCTTGCATAAACTTTTGATCTTCTTCGTTAGGTGAATATATATTAAGTAGATTCCAAAGCTCCGAATATATCTGACATTTTATCATAACATATCTCCCTGCTGGATCTATTATTTCCTCTTCTATTTTAAATGGCACATTTTTGCTAATTAATATAGCCACTCCTCTTGCTTTTGAATTATACGATGCTGCTGTTACATGTCCTACCCAATCTCTCTTTAATTTCTTGTGCTCCAATTCAGTTAAGTGTGTTTCTTGGACAAATGCTATATCTATTTTTTCCTTTTTCAGTAAATTTAGTAGTTTCTTCCTTTTAATTTGGTTATGTATTCCATTAATATTTAGAGTCATATAGTTCAGCGTAGCCATTTTATATTTTGTTTATCTTCTCTTTCCGTTTTTCCATCATTACCTTTCCTCCTTTTCCATTTCTGTTTTCTTATTTTCAACTCTTTACCAGACAACATTCCTACAACATCCAACATTTTCCTTATTCTCCTATTTCTATCTTCTTTATCCCCAATCTCCCCTTCCCCTCCTGAGTTGCCCTTTATCCCTTGTCAGACAACCACATCTCCCCTCTCCATTTGGATTTGCGAATCCACTCGCAAGCGTCAACTGATTTTGCAGTGACCGCTCTTTTCCCCCACCCAGCCCCCCCCAGAAAAGATTTCACTTTTTATATGTCACAAAGGTCACTCTTTTAATTCCCTCTTTATTCTCTCTATTCCATTACCTTCCCTTATTAATTCTTGTCTATACTCTCTATGTTTTCCTCTAATTACAGATACTTTCACATATGCCCATTGTCTCTATTCACTCTTATACCTCTTTACCCGCCTACATATCAATCGTGGTCATTTTTACCCTCCTTACCCGTTTTCATCCCTCAGTCTATTTTTGTCTTTACCCACATACATATCAATCGTGATGATTTTTGCTCTCATTACCCGTCTTCATCCCTCAGTCTATTTTTGTAATTGTTCTGCAAATTTTCGTGCTTCTTCTGGATCCGAGAATAGTCTGTTTTGTTGTCCTGGAATAAATATTTTCAATACCGCAGGATGCTTCAGTGTAAATTTATATCCTTTCTTCCATAAAATCGCTTTTGCTGCATTGAACTCTTTTCTCTTCTTTAGGAGTTCAAAGCTTATATCTGGATAAATGAAGATTTTTTGCCCTTTATACTCCAGTGGTTTGTTGCCCTCTCTTACTTTTTCCATTGTCTTCTCCAGTACCTTTTCTCTTGTAGTATATCTTAGGAATTTTACTACAATAGATCTTGGTTTTTGTTGTGGTTGTGGTTTAGGGGCCAATGCTCTATGTGCCCTTTCTATTTCCATTTCTTGCTGTAGTTCTGGACATCCTAGGGCCTTAGGGATCCATTCTTTTATAAACTCCCTCATATTCTTGCCTTCTACATCTTCCTTAAGGCCCACTATCTTTATGTTATTTCTTCTGTTATAATTTTCCATTATATCTATTTTTTGGGCTAGTAATTCTTGTGTCTCTTTAGTTTTTTTATTAGATTCCTCCAATTTCTTTTTTAAGTCTTCTACCTCCATTTCTGCTGCTATTGCCCGTTCTTCCATCTTGTCCATTTTTTTCCCCATTTCTGTTAAGGTCATATCCATTTTATTTATTTTCTTTTCTGTGTTGTTTATTCTTCTTCTTAAATCATTGAATTCCTGTGTTTGCCATTCTTTAAATGACTCCATGTATCCTCTAACAAGAGCAAGTATATCCTTTACCTTGCCTTTCCCTTTATCTATTTCACTGTATTCTTCCTCTTCTTCTTCCTCTAGGTTGACCATCTGTTGGTTCTTTGCTGCCCTTTCCTCCTCTTCTTTCTTGTTTCCATTGTCTTCTGTGGTCTCTTCTTGCTGCAGGTGTTCTGCAGCTGTCGTTGCCGGCTGTGGAGATCGACTCCCCAGCTGGTCCCCCCTCCCGTCGGTGTGTTTTTTTTCATGCGCCTCGCGCATGCGCGGTTGCGCACTTTTACTCGGCTCTGTGAGCCATTGTTGTAGTTCTCTTTCTACCGACCTGAGGTAGTGGGGTCTTCTCTCCACAGCAGGCCTCTTCGGACAGGTAAGGCCTTCACCTTTTTCCTCCGTTGTCTTCTCTTCCTCTCTTCTTTCCGTTGATTTTGATTTTTCTCCTTTTGTCTCCATCTTCTTTCCACCTTTATACTCACTTTTCTTTAACTTGTATTTCTGTGCCTTTGTATTTTCTCTTGTTTTTCCCGACTTTTCTGGAGAGGGCTGGAGTTCACCGTCCGGCCACTACTCCATCACGTGACTCCCCCCAAGAACAGAACTTATTAAAGTTGATTTCGGACTCCTTTTTGAAAGATGGCGACGAATGTTGATTTGAAATATTTTCTGAAGATAAACATATATATGGAACTCCTTGACCTGCAATAAGGTTTATCAGTGATTTTTTTTTTTTGGATGGAATATTGGAAGAGTGAATTTATTATCTGAGAGTATGCATACATTGCAAACAGATTTTAATAGTTTTGAAAAGGTTTTTTTTTAAACTAAACAACAAGATCAGTTTAATATTGAGAATATTGGAAAAAATGGAAACTATTATTAAATTTGGAAATTCAGTAGAAAGAAACTATGAACAAGATTGATGATTTATAAAATTAAAGTCGAAGGAGCAATGTCCAAGAAGAGTTAAAAATTTTGAATAAGTTTTTCTTGAAAATAAACAATAATTTCAACTTAACATTGAGAAGATTGACAAAGTGGAAAATTTGGTATTAAATTGGGAAACACAGAAGAACTTATGAATAACATTGATGCTTTAGAAGATCAAGACCGAAGGAATTATGTTTAAGAAAATTTTAAAAGATTTGAAAAAAACTTTTTTTGAAAGTAAGCTACAAATTCAACTTGAGACTGAGAAGAATGGAAGATTCGGTGTTGAACTGGGATGTTCAGAGGTGTTTTAATTCAGTGGATGAAATTCAGGAAGACTTGAAAAAAATTTAAAAAAAAAACTTTTATTGATTGCAAACAATGTTTAACTCAGTGTTGGGAGGGTGGAAAGGGTGCAAAATTTAACATCAAGTTTGGATTAAGGGAGGGGGGAGGGAGAAAAAGTCACTGTAAATGTGTGGAAAAGAAAAAGTGTATATCATGGCTATTGTGATTTATGGTGTGAAAAATAAAAAATTTAAAAAAAAAACAAAAGAAAAAGGGAAACAAAGAAGGAGGTGCAAATAAACAGACTGTACGATACAGAAAATAAATATTGAATAATAATAAAAAAAAAAGAGTTTGGATTAAAAAAAAAGAGTTTATGAATAAGATTGGTTAAATTGATGGACCGGGGTTTTATGGATATAAGAAATGATGATTTTTCGGTTTATACATGTATTTTGTCTGCCGGGGGGGGGAGGGAGTGGTACTTCTGCTCCCGAAAGTCATATGCCACTTGTGGTTTATACCACACCTATTTGGGTTTCCTAAGGGGTTAGGGGAGGTGGGGGGGGGGGGGGGGGGTGAAAATTTGAAAATTATTTCGTATCTATTATGTAATATTATACTAAGTCAATTTGAAATGAATGTATGGAGATACTATAAATAAATTTCGAAAAAAAAACCCCACTCTGCTGGGGGTTACCCGGCGGGCTGCAGCTCCTCGTCGTGGCCAAGGGGAGGCGGGAAGGTATAACAAGGACGGGAGAGGGAGGGATCAGTCAGGGAAATCGGAGAAGCAGGAAGGGGTGGGTGAAGGGTGATGGCAAGCCCCTCCCTCCCTTGCAATGACCCCGCCCCGAGTCAGACAGCAGACCTTTCAACTCCTGTGGATGCTACCCAACTGGCAGAATCATTCATGACTTGGCCTCGCGGATGAAGATTTAGGAAAGGGGCAGAATCATACAGCACGGGGAAAGGCCCTTCGGCCCAACCCATCCGCGCTGACCCCGCTGGCATTCTGGGCTTGACCTGCTTGCCTGCATTTGATCCATATCTCGCTCAGCTTATACAACCCACAAATCTGTCCAAATTTTCAGATTTATTGTTAGATACAACCCTGACATTCCATTTCCCTGCAGACGCGGCAGAACTACCACTTATTGGTAGTGCAAAAGCATAAAGTGCACACAGCGTAAACATGTAAACAAATAAAGAACTGTAACCAGATAATGAATGTAAACAAATTGACTGTGCGATAGAGAGAACAAAGAAAATCAATAAAGTGCACAAGTCTGAGTCCTTAAATGAGTTTGTCACCGAGGAGTCTGATGGTGGAGGGGGAGCAGCTGTTCCTGAACCTGGTAGTGCAAGTCTTTCCTGACGATGGCAGCGAGAACAGGGTGTGTGCTGGGTGGGGTGGATCCTTGATGATTGTGGCTGCTCTTCAATAGTAGTGTTCCCTGTTGAAGTTCTCGATGGTGGGGAGGGTTTTTACCTATGATGTCTTGGGCTGTGTCCACTACCTTTTGCTGGCTTTATGCTCAGGGGGTATTGGTGTCTCTGTACCAGATCGTGATGCAGCCGGTCAGCACACTTTACCCACCTTCAGCGGAATGGGGGCAAAGGGACTTACCTCCTGCTCCACGTATTGGAGCACGTACGTCCACCCGGTGAAATCATATGGGTTGTCCTCCACGATCTTCCAGTATTTCTCAAAGTCCGTCGGGTAGCCACTCTCTGACTCCGTCGCTGTGTACGGCCCCAGTTCGTCAGCTGGGTCTGCCACGCCGCCAGGGCTAGCTGCCTCCAGCCCAGAAGGATGGGCCGTCAGGATCTCGTCGGCACCCCACGTTCCAGGGGAGCTGGAGTGGGGTGCGCTGAGGCCAGGCACGTCCATCTCCTCACCTTCCAGTCCCTGCGCCGTGCCGCTGAAATCCCCACCGTTGCATGGGGCACAACTCTCCCCCGCCAGGACCTCAGCACCGTAGAGTTCCAGACCATTCGCCCCCGGCCCCCATGGGCCAGGAGCCTCTGCCGCCAACCTCTCGTTCCCAGAGTCCGATTGGCTGGGATCGCCGGCCACCGGCAACCAGCTCCCACCAGCTGCTACACTGGGCGCCGTCTCTTCCCCGCTTCTGCCGCCGGCAGCCGTGCCCTCTCTCGTGAATGAGCCCAGGCTACTGTCCGCCAAGCCTTCCCTGGCTTCGCCGGCTGTCTGCTCCCCGGGGTTCTCCCCTCTTGGGCTTCCAGAGCCCACTGCCTCTCCCTCTCCTCCACGATAGTCGAGCTGGGCTGCGGTGCTGCTCGAATCGACAACAGAGTCTGTGGGCAGAGCCGGCAGGGTGAACAGATCGCTCCCGTTCACACTTCCCCCGATCAGTAATCCACGCTCAGCATCTGTGAAGAGGAGGAAGAGGCTGGTTCATTCATTCTATCAGCTCCCCATTTGCCTTCTCCATTTGCAGAACTACCCCCCTCTCCCCCAGCTTCTTTTTCACTGCTCTCCTACCCACATTGACCTGACCCCCTACCTGCGGGCCTGTGCTCCGCCTCCACGCCCCTTCCTCCCTCTTCTGTTCCCCCCCCCCCCCGTATTATTGAGGCAGCCGCCTGCCTTCTGCCCATACACTAGCAAGTGGGGCGGCAGTGTTACCTCAGCAATTGGCGGGACACTCGTTACAGCATCAGCGACCCGGGCTTGAATCTGGCACTGCCTGCGAGGAGTTTGGACATTCTTCTCTCCCCCCCCCCCCACCCCCCCGTGACCTCAGGTACGGTGGGGGGCTTTAGGTTCATTTGGGCGGCACAGGCTCATGGGCTGGAAGGGCCTGCTACCGCACTGTATGCCTAAAAGCTCAGGCCCGAAGCGTTGGCTGTGTATCCTGGCCAAAATGTACGCTGCACGACCTGCTGAGTTTCTCCTGCACTTCTGTGGATTACATCACGGATTCAGGCCGACTAATTAACTCACGGGCATAGAAAATAGAAGATAGGAGCAGGAGTAGGTCATTCGACCCTTCGAGCCTGCTCCGCCATTCAACGAGATCATGGCTGATCTTAAAGTTCAGTACCCCGTCCCCACATTCTCTCCGTAACCTTTAATACCCTTATACTGAAGAAATATATCTAATTCCCTCTTAAATATATTTAATGAACCTGCCTCTACTGCCCTCTATGGCAATGAATTCCACAGACTCACCACCCTCTGGGTAAAGAATTTCCTCCTCATCTCAGTCCTAAATGGTTTGCCTATTATCCTCAAACCATGGCCCCGGGTTCTGGATTTTCCCATCATTAGAAACATCCCATCTGCATCCATTCCGTCCAGTCCTGCCAGAATTTTATGTCTCTATGAGGTCCCCTCTCAATCTTCTAAACTCCAGCGAGTATAATCCCAATTTGCGCAATCTTTCCGCATAAGTCATTCCTGCCATTCCAGGTATCAGCCTGGTGAATCGCCTCTGCACTCCCTCCATTGCAAGAACATCCTTCCTTAGATAAGGTGACCAAAACTGCAAACAATACTCCAGGTGTGGTCTCACCAAGGCCTTGTACAGCTGCAGTAAGGTATCCTTGTTCCTAGACTCAAACCCTCTTGATATGAAGGCCAACATACCATTTGCCTTTTTAACCGCCTGCTGTACCTGCATGCTCGTCTTCAGAGACTGGTGTACAAGAACCCCTAGGTCTCTCTGCACTTCCCCATCTCTTAATCTATTGCCATTCAAATAGTAATCTGCCCTCCGGTTTGTATTACCAAAGTGGATAACCTCATATTTATCCACATTGTAGTGCATTTGCCATGTATCTGCCCAGTCCCTCAATTTATCCAAATCACACTGGAGCTTCCTGACCCCCTCTTCCGTGCACACAACCCCTCCTAGCTTAGTGTCATCTGCAAATTTGGAGATATTACATCCAATCCCCTCATCCAGATCATTAATGTAAATTGTGAACAGCTGGGGTCCCAGTACAGATCCCTGTGGGACCCCACTGGTCACCGCCTGCCACTCAGAAAACGAGCCATTTATCCCAACTCTCTGTCTTCTACCTGCCAGCCAGTTCTCAATCCACATCAATACTTTGCCTCCAATCCCATGAGCCTTGATTTTGGAAGCCAGTCGTTTATGCGGGAACTTATCGAAGGCCTTTTGGAAGTACAGGTACACCACATCCACTGGCTCTCCCCCATCTATTTTACCTGTCACCATCTCAAAGAATTCCAATAGATTTGTCAAGCACGATTTACCTTTTGTAAATCCATGTTGACTCCGTCCGATCCCTTCTCTGCTAGTCATATGCTCCGCTATTACATCCTTAATAATGGATTCCATCATTTTGCCCACTACTGATGTAAGGCTCACCGGCCTATAATTCCTCGCTTTTTCTCTACCCCCCCTTTTTAAATAGTGGGGTAACATTAGCTACCCTCCAATCCATGGGTACTGAGCCTGAGTCTATCGAGTTCTGGAAAATAATTCTTAAAGCATCTGCTATCTGAATGGCCACTTCCTTAAGTACCCTAGGATGTAGATTATCAGGCCCTTGGGATTTATCTGCCTTCAATCCCATCAATTTCCCCAAGACCATGTCCTTAGAGATACTGATTTCTTTCAGTTCCTCCCTTGCATTAGTCTCTATGTTTCCCAACATCCTTGGGAGGTTATTTGTATCCTCTCTTGTAAAAACAGAACTAAAGTAAGAATTTAATTGGTCTGCCATTTCCTTATTCCCCATTATATATTCCCCTGATTCCGACTGCAAGGGACCTACTCTGTATAAGTACCGCGCGCTAACCGATTGCGCCACTGGAGCTCTTCAAGGGACCTACTCTGGATTTCACCAATCTTTTCCTCTTGACATATTTATAAAAGCTTTTGCAGTCGGTTTTTATATTTGCATCTAGATCAGTCGCGCAGAAGAGGTCAGCAAATAATGAGGGGCATGGAAAACATTGAGCTCTATCCACAGAAGGCCACGAGTTACTTTAAACTGTGGCACCAGCCTTTGTAGTGTGCAAGAGTCTTAATTCATCGTAAGTTCGACTCCATGTAATACAGAATCGCTGAGCCCTGTTAGACATTTCCCCCAGAACATGGGCGCATGCAGTAAAACACCGAAGTCTGCAGATCCTGTGGTTGACGTAAAAACACAACGCTGCAGAAACTCAGCAGGTCAAACAGCGTCCTTTATGTAGCAAAGAGAAAGATTCATCACCAACGTTTCTGGGTTAACAAAGGGATCAAGCCTGAAATCTTTGCTATGTAAAGGACACTGTTTGACCTACTGAGCTTCTCCAGCTTTGTGTTTTCACATGGGTGTATGCCGATTAAAAAAAATTATAAGGGGTTATGGAACAAGTAAACGCAGGAAGGCTTTTCCCAATGAGGTTAGGTGAGACAAAAACCAGAGGACATGGGCTAACGGTGAAAGGTGAGACGTTTAAAGGGAACATTTAGCAGGGGGGGATGGGAGACGGGACACTTCACACGAGATCCAGGAGAGAGCTGCTAGCTGACGTGGTGAATGTGGGCTCAATTTTGACATTTGTGACAGGGTATATAGATATGTTTTTGGGAGATAAATTGAGAAAGGTTTGTTAGAGTCGGTCACATACAAACACCTTAAACAGATCTTATTTAAAATACTGGAGTTCTGCCCCATGGTAGACGTATCGGCTCCAGAGCTTTTGAAGAATGCTCAAGAGACTTCACTAATGGTTTACAAAAGGCAACAGATGAAAATGCAGGCTGACGCCGCTGCTGTCTGGAAGAGAACTTGCTGTTCTAAGAGGGTCAAATGGTTTGAGAGAGAGAGAGAGAGAGAGAGAGAGAGAGAGAGAGAGAGAGAGAGAGATCACTTGTTCAGTGAAACAGCCAGCTGACAGCAGCTGGGACTGGAACAGGACAATCTGGCAAGCTTGTGGAAAGCCCCATTTTGGAAGATGGCCTGCTCAAAGCCCTTGTGGTTCATGCCAGAGGAGAGGACGGGCTGGCTAATGTTTCACTTGGAATAAGGGAAACAAAAAGGAACTCTGTGGTGACCTGAAAGAAAGGGGTGATCATCTGTAGAACCCTGAGGGGGCAAGTTTCATCAGCAAGACACTGGAGTGGCTGATTAAAGAGGAACAACAAATCTCTCTCTGACAACCGACAAGAACCTTCCTGAGCGGTAACCATTTACCTTTCAAGCACCAAAGCCTGATGAACTTTATAAATGTTAAATTCTGTGCACAGTATAAGAATTGTCGGCAACCAGCTAACTTGAAGGAATGAGAAGTGAGATTGGACTGTGAAGCAAAGAACTTTTCTGAACTTACACACACATTACGTGCACTTAGAATTAGAAGGGGATTAAGTTAGATTAGTTAAATCAATGCTGATAAGTTAAAGTGCGATTCTGTTTTCATGCTTAAAGATAATTAAAAGCAACTTTTGTTTAAGTAACCATTTGTTTTGGTGAATATTGCTGTTGGGTTTTGGGGTCCTCTGGGCTCTTAACACATTGAAGTAAAATTTGGACAGGTATATGGAAGGGAGGCGTGTGGAGGGAGATGGTCTGGGTGCAGGTCAGTGGGACTGGCTGGAATAATATGGTTTGGGTGCAGGTCAGTGGGACTGGACAGAATAATAGTTCGGCACGGAGTTTGACGTTACTGAAGACTCCTGCAAATTTCTACAGCCGTACGCTCGGAGAGCGTTCTGACTGACTACATCACTGTGTGGTGTGGAGGGGCCAAAGCACAGGACAGGAAGAGGCTACAGGGGATTGTGAACTCGGCCATGTGCCATCACGGGCACCAGCCTTCACTCCATCGAGGTCATACACGAGAGGCGGCACCTCAAGAAAGCGGCCTCAATCCTCATGGACCCTCACCCGCCCAGGCCAGGCCCTCTTCTCGCTGCTACCATCAGGAAGGAGGCACAGACGAGTACATAATGTCTTCTTCCCCCTGCCATTGGATTTCCAGAGACACTATCTCACTTTTTTGCACTATAAATTGTGATTCAGACTCAGTAAGTCAAAGGGTCTGTTCTTGTGCTGCACTATCCCAAGGTTTCGGACCCAAGGGGTCTTACTGCAATAATCAAATCAAAAGTTGCAAATGAGGTCCCAAAGTTAGAACAAATTTCAGGACCACAATCTTGTTTAAAAAGTACGTTACTTGCTTTGCAAATGGACTCCACTAACCGAGAGTGCGCTGTCACCACACAGCTGGCCCTCCAGTAAGCGAGCCTGCAAAACGGTCAGACTCCTCCTGCATGTATTCAGTTTCCCCCATCCCCCCCGATCTCAGAAACACTGGAGGAATTCAGCCGGTCATGAGCGTCCAAAGGAGGTAAAGGTGTGTTACCAACATCTCAGGCCTGAGCCCCTTCTTCAAGGAATGAGCAGAGAACAGGAAGGTGTCAGAAGGAAGACCTGGGGGGGTGGGGGTGGTCCAGGCCAACAAAAGGTTTTAATTGGATATGATACGAGGAAAGGTGAGAATTGAATCTGGCTCCGTGAAAGGAGTCAGAGGGGAAAAGGGACACAAGCAAGAGAGCTAGAGACAAGACAGAGAGAGAGAGAGAGACACACACACAGAGCTGGGGGAAAGGCGACAGGGGGAAGGGGAGTGTTTTAAACAGAAACTGGAGAAGTCGATGTTAATGCTATCCGCTGGAAGGCATTGTTCCTCCAATTTGCAGGTGGTCTCAGTCTGGTTGTGTGTGGAGAGATTTGTACTCCTAGTAGAACCCAAGGTAGTTCATCGACCCAGTTGGGGCCAGTGAGTCTGGCCTTCATGGAGATTTTAGTTGTCAATGGAAATGTTCCAGCAGGCTGTTGGACTGCAGATGGTACACAGTAGTGTGGTGCAAATGTGTACCACAAAAATGAGCCAAGGAAGCCCATAACGCCAAAGTGAACTGTGGTCCACGGTCCAAAGTTATATGTATAGGCACTCCAAATCTAGCAATCCAATTTAAGATGAACACTCTAACACATGCCTCAGTATCACTGACTGGTAATGGAATGGCCTCTGGCCAGCGTGTGAAGCGGTCTACTACCGTGAGATTATATCTCATGTCCTGTGATACTGGTAATGGTCCAACCAGATCCACGTGCACATGCTCAAATCTTCTGCGTATTGTCAGGAAAGGCTGCAGGGGTGCCTTGGTGTGGTGTTGAATTTTCGCAGATTGGCAGGATATACACATTCGCGACATCTTTTTTCAGCCATGCCACATGTACTTGTTTGACATTATTTTGACTGAAGTCCTGATGAATGGGTGTGATAGATTGTGAATGTCACCAAAAAGACGGTGTCTCCAAGATAATGGGACCAAATGGTCAAGGATAACCCGACGATACATCACACAGGAGTTCTGGATGACCTTGTTGTGGTGCCACCTGTTGAATGTTGAGTCCAGTAATAGCTGTACTGTATGCCTGTATATCCGGATCCGGGGATTGTGCTGCAGCCAGTTCAGCAATGTTGACTCCACCTCGAATATGGCACACATTTGATCTAGAGAGCACATCTGCGACCAGATTGTCCTTTCCCGAAATATGACGCATGTCCATAGTAAACTCTGAAATGTCGGACAAATATCATTGTTGTCTTGCTGACCAAGGATCTGTGACTTTGCTAAAGGCAAGACATACCATGGTCTGTGAATATGGTGAAATGTCGATCTTCCAAGATATAAAGAAAAGTGCCTTATAGCCAGATAAAGTACCAATAGTTCTCGATCAAAGGCGCTGTACTTCATTTCCGCTGGTGTTAGATGACGACTAAAGAAGGCAAGAAGCTGATAATGGCCACTGACGTATTGTTCCAGAACTGCATCCACAGCTGTTCCCGAGGCATCTGTGCTCAGCGTCAAAGCAGCTTCAGGATTTGGATGCGCAAGCATTGCTGCTTTGGCTAATGCCTCTTTGGCGGACATAAATGCGGCCTCTGCCTCTGTGGTCCAGGTAATGTTTTTGTTTGGAGCAGAGATTATGTCAAACAGGGGTCATAGGATATCAGCAATCCCAGGAATAAATCTGGGGTAAAAATTTATCATTCCCAAAAACTTCTGTAGCCCTTTGACGGTGACAGATCTGGAGAATGTACGGATGTCATCTATCTTGCCTGATAACGGAGATATGCCATCTGCTGTAATTTTATACCCTAAGAATTCTATGGTTAACTTGCCAAATTGACACTTGTCAAGGTTAATTGTCAGACCAAAGTCTTGGAGCCGTTGGAAAAGGAGGCGCAAATGCAAGCGGTGATCTTGCTCATTTTGACTTGCTACAAGGATGTTGTCCAAGTAAATATACGCAAAGTCTAAATCTCTGCCTAGAGCGTCCATAAGCCGCTGAAAAGTTTGCGCGGCATTCTTTAAGCCAAATGGCATTCTGAGGAATTCATAAAGACCAAACAGCGTAATAATTGCTGTCTTGGGAATATCATTCTCATGAATCGGTATCTGATGATATCTCTTAACAAAATCAATCTTTGAAAATATGCGGCAATGATGCAGATGGGCGGTGAAATCCTGTATGTGTGGAATTGGGTATGTCAGGTGTAGTGACATTATTAAGCCTACGGTAGTCGCTGCAGGGTCTCCATCCGGCTGTCTTCTTGGGTACCATATGCAAAGGTGAGGCCCAAGGGCTGTTTGAGCGTCAGGTGACACCCAATTCTTCTATTGCTTTAAATTCTGCCCTTGCTTGCCGCAATTTATCAGGCACCAGATGATAAGCCCTGGCATGGACCAGTGGGCCTGATGTGTCTATGTAACAAGACATACCATGGTATGTTCTTGAGGCATTGAAGTTAGGGGTGAGACTATGGGGAAATTCGGTGAGTAGAGCAGCATATGTGTCCTTGTGTAACGAATGTATTCTGAGCTGTGAAACTCTCCCCTTGATGCATGCCAGTGCAGGTCTGAAAGACGGTGGTGTGAACTAATTTTCTGTGTTTTACGTCTATCAATAAGTTGTAGGAATGTTAAAAAAAATCTGCACCCAAAATGGGTTGAGCGACAGAAGCAAGGACACAATTTCAATGGAATGTGGTTGCATCTATTCTGATTACGACTAGTCTCATGCCGAAACTTGGAATGGCAGTTCCATTCGCCACTCACAGGGTCAAGTGGCGTTTTTTATGCGTCCTTTCAAAATAGGTTGGCAGGAGCAAACCAAGTTCAGCACCTGTGTCTACAAGGAATTTGCGCTTACCCACAGCGCCCTGAAAATACAATAGGCCTGTATGTACGCCACCTGCCTAGGCCACTACTGGCAGCCGGCTCTCTGGTTTCCTGACTTATTTTTGTGGTAGGTACATGGTTGGATGCACTTATAGGCATTTTTTCCCCAGCGGCGATGGTAAAAACACCACTCTCAATGTACATCAGCGTGTTCCTCTTTCTTGGATTGGACTGCAGATACAGGAGGCTGGTGGGATGCGGGAGATGCTTCTGCTGCAAAAACTGGATGTATTTGGGCAGGCACTTGTGTAGGATACGATAGACGATAGAGCCTGTCAGCCTCTCGAGCCACATCATGGGGACGGTGGAAATCCATGTTACCAATGGGTATGGCAACGTGAGCTGGAAGTTTTGACAGAAATAAGGTTTTGAAAAGCAGACAATGGGAATGACCATCTGACAATACCAGCATCTCATTCATCAGGTCTGATGGATTCTTGTCACCTAGGCCTTCCATGTTCAAAAGACGAATGCCACACTCATGCCGAGTAAGTTCCAATGTGTCAAGAAGAAACTGCCGAAACCTGGTGTACTGGTCTTCTGCCGGAGGATGAGCAATAAATTTGCTTGCTCGCGATGCAGTGGCCACATCCAATGCACTTATGACATGCCAAAATTTTGTGTTTTCTGCCGTTATACTCCAAAGACGAAACTGGGTTTCAGCTTGAAGAAACCAAATTCGAGGCTGATGTGTCCAGAAAGGAGGCAAATGAAGCCCAACTGCATTAACTGTTGTGGAGGTGGGAGTTGTTGTTGCTGTTGAAATGTCCTTCTTTTCCATAATGATTCAAATTCGTTGCATCTTAACTTCGGGGTCACCAATTTGTAGCGGCTACAACGGCAGATGCTACTAAATAAAGGCAAACACACACAAAGGTCGTCAACTCAAGACTGGTTTATTGCAGACATACACAGACCTTTTATTCCCTGCCTGTTAATGAGCTTGTTAGTAAACAGCTGTTGGTCTACAGGACCAGTAGGTTAAAGCTATGAGCCATTAGCGTCCCGCGCCTTTAGGCAGGGGCTTCATCTGATCCACTCACTGTACTTTGGCGCCCAGCACTGCCAGCCCGCGATGTGTCAGGTAAGACTGTGAACTGATGGTGGCAGTTTGCAATACCGCGCTGTGTGCCCACTACATCCACGTACAACATTGAGAAAAGCAAACGATAGAAGAAAATGTAAACAAACTGCAATTAAGAAAAGAAAATATTCAATCATAGATAATCTCCAAAGTGAGAATCCTTAGATGAATAGTTGTTAGTCTTTCATTCCCGGAATGATCCTCTCCAATGTCAGCGCGACCTTTCTTCAACGAATAGCCCAAAACTGCTCACCGTCTTATGACGGTGGGGGGGGTCGGGGGGGGGGGGTGTGGGAGCAACCATGCTTTGAGCCTGGTGGTGTGAGCCATGTGGCACAGGACCTATTTCCTGATGGCCACATCGAGAACCGAGCACGTGCAAGGTGGTGCGGGTCCATTTTAAAAAATATTTTGCTTATAATAACACGCTCTCATCCATCCCAATGCCGCAAAAATTAAGCCTATAAACGTTGATTTAATATAAAAGGAAATAAAAACCATCTAACACCCTCCCACCCCCCCTTCCCAACCCAAAGAAAACTAAACTACAGAAAAACTAAGGAATGAGTGAGAGAGAGAGAGAGAGAGAGAGAGAGAGAGAGAGAGAAATTGAATCAATATATTAAATTGGATTGCTCTTGGAAACACTCGGAAGATCACAAAAAACAGTTTATTGGAGAAAGACTTCATGGAACTGGAGGAATCAAAGTGTTCATCATCATATCATAATTTCAATCCCAATACTTGAGCGTACAGGCTCCAAATCAAGTATTTGCCTCTCAGATGATATGTAATTTTTTTTCTCTAACGGAATACAGCTTTGAATCTCTGTTTTGCCGTCTTCCTAATGTTAAAGAAACATCTGACATCTAAGTAACTTCCTCGCTATCGCCAGGATTGATTTAAAGAAATTTCAACTGGGAATCTGATGTCTAATTTACAAATTATATTCTCAAAGTTCCCCATTGAAAACCACTCAGGGTTCAGCGGTAAAAGAACAACCTGTTCCTTGTGAAAATGTACTAACAGAAACCCAAAAAGGTTCAACTTTTGAACAAGACCAAGTAGAAGCTGCAGTTTCTTCATCACATCTGAAACATTGATTTGATATGTCTGATTTCCAGGTGGTGTGGATCCTTGATGATCGCAGCTGCCCTCAGAGGGTGGACAATGGAGGGGAGAGATTCTTCTGGTGATGTACTGAAACAGGGGTGGGGGGTGATGTATTGGGCTGTCGTTGACTGTGGCGGGTGATGTACTGGGATGTCGGTAAGCACAATTTATCAGACAGACAACACCGCCCGCAACCAGACTCTAGACAGACACCACCGTCCTGGAGAGGAGTCACGTGATGGAGTAGTGGCCGGACGGTGAACTCCAGCCCTCTCCAGAAAAGTCGGGAAAAACAAGAGAAAATACAAAGGCACAGAAATACAAGTTAAAGAAAAGTGAGTATAAAGGTGGAAAGAAGATGGAGACAAAAGGAGAAAAATCAAATTCAACGGAAAGAAGAGAGGAAGAGAAGATAACGGAGGAAAAAGGTGAAGGCCTTACCTGTCCGAAGAGGCCCGCTGTGGAGAGAGGACCCCACTACCTCAGGTCGGTAGAAAAAGAACTACAACAATGGCTCACAGAGCCGAGTAAAAGTGCGCAACCGCGCATGAAAAAAAACACACCGACGGGAGGGGGGACCAGCTGGGGAGTCGATCTCCACAGCCGGCAACGACAGCTGCAGAACACCTGCAGCAAGAAGAGACCACAGAACACAATGGAAACAAGAAAGAAGAGGAGGAAAGGGCATCAAAGAAACAACAGATGGCCAACCCAGAGGAAGAAGAAGAGGAAGAATACAGTGAAATAGATAAAGGGAAAGGCAAGGTAAAGGATATACTTGCTCTTGTTAGAGGATACATGGAGTCATTTAAAGAATGGCAAACACAGGAATTCAATGATTTAAGAAGAAGAATAAACAACACAGAAAAGAAAATAAATAAAATTGATATGACCTTAACAGAAATGGGGAAAAAAATGGACAAGATGGAAGAACGGGCAATAGCAGCAGAAATGGAGGTAGAAGACTTAAAAAAGAAATTGGAGGAATCTAATAAAAAAACTAAAGAGACACAAGAATTACTAGCCCAAAAAATAGATATAATGGAAAATTATAACAGAAGAAATAACATAAAGATAGTGGGCCTTAAGGAAGATGAAGAAGGCAAGAATATGAGGGAGTTTATAAAAGAATGGATCCCTAAGGCCCTAGGATGTCCAGAACTACAGCAAGAAATGGAAATAGAAAGGGCACATAGAGCATTGGCCCGTAAACCACAACCACAACAAAAACCAAGATCTATTGTAGTAAAATTCCTAAGATATACTACAAGAGAAAAGGTACTGGAGAAGACAATGGAAAAAGTAAGAGAGGGCCACAAACCACTGGAGTATAAAGGGCAAAAAATCTTCATTTATCCAGATATAAGCTTTGAACTCCTAAAGAAGAGAAAAGAGTTCAATACAGCAAAAGCGATTTTATGGAAGAAAGGATATAAATTTACACTGAAGCATCCTGCGGTATTGAAAATATTTATTCCAGGACAACAAAACAGACTGTTCTCGGATCCAGAAGAAGCACGAAAATTTGCAGAACAATTACAAAAATAGACTGAGGGATGAAGACGGGTAATGAGAGCAAAAATGATCACGATTGATATGTATGTGGGTAAAGTCAAAAATAGACTGAGGGATGAAGACGGGTAATGAGGGTAAAAATGACCACGATTGATATGTATGCGGGTAAAGAGGTATAAGAGTGAATAGAGACAATGGGCATACGTGAAAGTATCTGTAATTAGAGGAAAACATAGATAGTATAGACAAGAATTAATAAGGGAAGGTAATGGAATAGAGAGAATAAGGAGGGAATTAAAAGAGTGACCTTTGTGACATATAAAAAGTGAAATCTTTTCTGGGGGGGGCTGGGTGGGGGAAAAGAGCGGTCACTGCAAAATCAGTTGACGCTTGCGAGTGGATTCGCAAATCCAAATGGAGAGGGGAGATGTGGTTGTCCGACAAGGGATAAAGGACAACTCAGGAGGGGAAGGGGAGATTGGGGATAAAGAAGATAGAAATAGGAGAATAAGGAAAATGTTGGATGTTGTAGGAATGTTGTCTGGTAAAGAGTTGAAAATAAGAAAACAGAAATGGAAAAGGAGGAAAGGTAATGATGGAAAAACGGAAAGAGAAGATAAACAAAATATAAAATGGCTACGCTGAACTATATGACTCTAAATATTAATGGAATACATAACCAAATTAAAAGGAAGAAACTACTAAATTTACTGAAAAAGGAAAAAATAGATATAGCATTTGTCCAAGAAACACACTTAACTGAATTGGAGCACAAGAAATTAAAGAGAGATTGGGTAGGACATGTAACAGCAGCATCGTATAATTCAAAAGCAAGAGGAGTGGCTATATTAATTAGCAAAAATGTGCCATTTAAAATAGAAGAGGAAATAATAGATCCAGCAGGGAGATATGTTATGATAAAATGTCAGATATATTCGGAGCTTTGGAATCTACTTAATATATATTCACCTAACGAAGAAGATCAAAAGTTTATGCAAGATATCTTTTTGAAGGTAGCTAATACGCAAGGGAACATACTAATAGGAGGGGATTTCAATCTGAATTTGGATCCAAATATGGATAAAACGGGGAAAAAAATTAACAGGAAGAACAAAGTAACCAAATTTATAATTAAATCAATGCAAGAAATGAAACTTGTGGACATATGGAGGAAACAAAACCCAAAAGAAAAGGAATACTCATACTACTCGACTAGACATAAAACATACTCAATGATAGACCTATTCCTGTTATCAGCCCACATTCAAGGGAGAGTTAGGAAAACGGAATATAAAGCTAGAGTATCATCACCCCTGTTATTGGCAATAGAGCTAGAGGACATCCCTCCAAGAATGTATAGATGGAGATTAAACCCCATGCTACTTAAAAGACAGGATTTTAGAGAATTTATTGAAAAACAATTAAAAATGTACTTTGAAGTAAATACGGAATCAGTGGAAGATAAGTTTATACTATGGGACGCAATGAAAGCATTCATTAGAGGACAAATAATAAGTTATGCAACCAAGATGAAGAAGGACTATAATCAGGAAACAGAGCAGTTGGAAAGGGAAATAATAAACATAGAAAAAAAATTAGCAATAAAGGAAGATACAACCAAAAGAAGAGAATTGGCGGATAAAAAAATAAAATATGAAACATTACAAACATATAAGGTGGAGAAGAATATAATGAAGACAAAACAGAAATATTATGAACTAGGTGAAAAAACACACAAAATCTTAGCATGGCAGCTTAAGACAGAGCAAACTAAAAAAAATAGTATTGGCAACAAGGAAAAAAGACAAACAAATTACATATAATCCAAAAGAAATAAAGGAAAACTTCAGAGAATTCTATGAACAATTATACCAAACTGAAAACGAAGGGAAAGAAGGGAAAATAGATGAATTTTTGACTAAAATTGAACTACCAAAACTACAAATAGAGGAACAAAATAAATTAACAGAACCATTTGGAACAGTATAAATACAAGAGATAATAAAAAAATTACCAAATAATTACCAGGAGAGGATGGATTCCCAATAGAATTCTATAAAACATTTAAAGACTTATTAATTCCGCCCCTCCTGGATGTAATCAACCAGATTGATGAGACACAAAACTTACCAGATTCATGTAAAACAGCAATAATTACAGTGATACTAAAACAAGGGAAAGATCCACTCTCACCAGCGTCATATAGACCAATATCTCTGCTAAACACAGATTATAAGATAATAGCTAAACTATTAGCAAACAGATTAGCAGAACAGGTACCGAAAATGATAAATTTAGACCAAACTGGATTTATCAAAAAAAGACGCACAACAGACAATATTTGTAAATTTATTAACTTAATTCATGCAGTAGAAGGAAATAAAGCACCGGCAGTAGCAGTTGCTTTAGACGCAGAGAAGGCCTTCGACAGAGTAGAATGGAATTACTTGTTCAAAGTATTGCAAAAATTCAGTTTACCGGAGAAGTATATTAATTGGATTAAAGCATTATATGAGGGACCGTTAGCGAAAGTGACAGTAAATGGACATGTATCAAAGCAATTTAACTTAAGCAGGTCAACGCGGCAGGGATGCCCACTATCACCATTATTGTTTGCGCTAGCTATAGAACCACTAGCAGAATCGATAAGAATAGATAATAATATAAAAGGAATAAAAATAAAATCAGTCTATTTGCGGATGATGTGATAGTGTACTTAACAGAACCAGAACTATCAATAAAAGAACTATATAAGAAATTGAAGGAATATGGAGAAGTGTCGGGATACAAGATAAACGTAAATAAAAGTGAAACAATGCCTATGAATAACGCGGATTTCTCAAAATTTAAGGAGGAATCCCCATTCAGATGGCAAATGCAGGCAATAAGATACCTAGGTGTGCAAATAAACAAAAATCTAGGCCAATTATATAAACTCAATTACAATCCACTAATGAAAAAATTACAGGACGATTTAGAGCATTGGAAAGAGCTACCACTAACACTGATAGGAAGGATAAACTGTATTAAAATGAACATTTTTCCAAGGATACTATACTTATTTCAGGCATTGCCAATACAACTGACAGAAAAATTCTTCAAAGAGTTAAAGAAAATAATGAGATTTTTATGGAGAGGGGGGAAACCGAGAATAGCACTATATAAATTAACAGAATGGTATAAACAAGGAGGCTTACAATTGCCAAACTTCAAAAATTATTATAGAGCCGCACAATTAAGGTACCTATCAGATTTTTATCAAACAAGGGAAAAACCAGACTGGACGAGACTAGAATTAGATAAAATAGGGGAAAAGATACCTGAACATATATTATATAAATGGGACGAAAAATTGGTACAACATAGAACTTCTCCAGTATTACACCATCTCCTCAATATATGGAAGAAGATTCATGTAGAAAGAAATAAAATAAATTATCAAATACCAAAACTAAAAGAGGAGTCACGTGATGGAGTAGTGGCTGGACGGTGAACTCCAGCCCTCTCCAGAAAAGTCGGGAAAAACAAGAGAAAACACAAAGGCACAGAAATAAAAGTTACAGAAAAGTGAGTATAAAGGTGGAAAGAAGATGGCAACAAAAAAAGAAAAGTCGAAAGCAACGGTAAGAAGAGAGGAAGAGAAGACAAAGGAGGAAAAAGGTGAAGGCCTTACCTGTCCGAAGAGGCCCGCTGCGGAGAGAGAAACCCGCTCCCTCAGGTCGGTAAATAATGGACTACAAAAATGGCTCGCAGAGCCGAGTAAAAGTGCGCAACCGCGCATGCGCGATACTTCGCGCGTGCGCGATGCGAATGAAAAAAAACACACCGACGGGAGGGGGGACCAGCTGGGGAGTCGATCTCCACAGCCGGCAACGACAGCTGCTGAACACCTGCAGCAAGAAGAGACCACAGAAGACAATAGAAACAAGAAAGAAGAGGAGGAAAGGGCAACAAAGAAACAACAGATGGCCAACCCAGAGGAAGAAGAAGAGGAAGAGTATGGTGAAATAGAAGAAGAAAAGAAAGGCAAGGTAAAGGATATACTTGCTCTTATTAAAGGATACATGGAGTCATTTAAAGAATGGCAAACACAGGAATTTAAGGATTTAAGAAAAAGAATAAACAACACAGAAGAGAAAATAAATAAAATGGAGATGACCTTAACAGAAATGGGAAAGAAAATGGACAAGATGGAAGAGCGGGCAGTAGCAGCAGAAATGGAGGTAGAAGACTTAAAAAAGAAATTGGAGAAATCTAATAAAAAAACTAAAGAGACACAAGAACTACTAGCTCAAAAAATAGATACAATGGAAAACCATAACAGAAGAAATAACATAAAGATAGTGGGCCTTAAGGAAGATGAAGAAGGCAAGAATATGAGGGAGTTTATAAAAGAGTGGATCCCTAAGACCCTAGGATGTCCAGAACTACAGCAAGAATTGGAAATAGAAAGGGCACATAGAGTATTGGCCTCTAAACCACAACCACAACAAAAACCAAGATCTATTGTAGTAAAATTCCTAAGATATACTACAAGAGAAAAGGTACTGGAGAAGACAATGGAAAAAGTAAGAGAGGGCAACAAACCACTGGAGTATAAAGGGCAAAAAATCTTCATTTATCCAGATATAAGTTTTGAACTCCTAAAGAAGAGAAAAGAGTTCAATACAGCAAAGGCGATTTTATGGAAGAAAGGGTATAAATTTATACTAAAGCATCCAGCGGTATTGAAAATATTTATTCCAGGACAACAAAACAGTCTATTCTCGGATCCAGAAGAAGCACGAAAATTTGCAGAACAATTACAAAAATAGACTGAGGGAGGAAGACGGGTAATGAGAGTTAAAATGATCACGATTGATATGTATGTGGGTAAAGACAAAAATAGACTGAGGGATGAAGACGGGTAATGAGAGTAAAAATGATCACGATTGATACGTATGCGGGTAAAGAGGTATAAGAGTGAAAAGAGACAATGAGCATACATGAATGTATCTGTACTTAGAGGAAAATATAGATAGTATAGACAAGAATTAATAAGGGAAGGTAATAGAATAGAGAGAATAAGGACGGAATTAAAAGAGTGACCTTTGTGACATATGAAAAGTGAAATCTTTTCTGGGGGAGGCGGGGTGGGGGGAAATAGCGGTCACTGCAAAATCAGTTGATGCTTGCGAGTGGATTCGCAAATCCAAATGGAGAGGGGAGATGTGGTTGTCCGACAAGGGTTAAAGGACAACTCAGGAGGTGAAGGGGAGATTGGGGATAAATAAGATAGAAATAGGAGAATAAGGAAAATGTTGGATGTTGTAGGAATGTTGTCTTATAAAGAGTTGAAAATAAGAAAACAGAAATGGAAAAGGAGGAAAGGTAATGATGGAAAAACGGAAAGAGAAGATAAACAAAATGTAAAAGGGCTACGCTGAACTATATGACTTTAAATATTAATGGAATACATAACCAAATTAAAAGGAAGAAACTACCAAATTTAAATGAATAAATGTATTCCATTAGAAAAAATAACATATTGGTTAAGAAATAATATTGAAATATTCGAACAAGTATAGGAGCCTTACATTAAATACAATAGCAAAAACCTACCGGGGACAAACATTACCTAAGTTGATGGAAGGAGAAGGAAAGAAAAGAATGGACTCAGTAGAATTTCTGGTGTAATTTTGTTGAATGACAACATTGTCTGACTGGCTTAATGCAACCTAGATTGTATACCTAAAATGGATGAGAGGGGGGGTGGGGGGGTGGTTTGGGAGGAAAGGGGGGGGGGGGAGAAAAACTCACTGTATATGTGTGAAAAAGAAATAGTGTATATCATGGCTAATGTGATTTATGGTGTGAAAAATAAAAAAATTTAAAAAAAAATAAAAAAAAATACCAAAACTAATATTGACGCAAAATAAGCTACTCCCTTTTACAATAGACAACCTTTCCTTTAGAAAAAGGGAAAAAAAAGGGATTAAAAGAATAGAAAATTGTTTTTCAGGAAGTAGATTCTTATCCTTTGAACAAATGAGAGAGAAGTACAATATAACTGGAGATTTTTTTTTTCTTTGGCTTGGCTTCGCGGACGAAGATTTATGGAGGGGGTAAAAAGTCCACGTCAGCTGCAGGCTCGTTTGTGGCTGACCAGTCCGATGCGGGACAGGCAGACACGATTGCAGCGGTTGCAAGGGAAAATTGGTTGGTTGGGGTTGGGTGTTGGGTTTTTCCTCCTTTGCCTTTTGTCAGTGAGGTGGGCGCTGCGGTCTTCTTCAAAGGAGGCTGCTGCCCGCCAAACTGTGAGGCGCCAAGATGCACGGTTTGAGGCGTTATCAGC
The DNA here is from genome assembly GCF_036971445.1 of Narcine bancroftii. Taxonomy (NCBI): domain Eukaryota; kingdom Metazoa; phylum Chordata; class Chondrichthyes; order Torpediniformes; family Narcinidae; genus Narcine; species Narcine bancroftii. The sequence goes on along the minus strand of NC_091476.1, from coordinate 64,618,190 downwards.
CCACTGGCGGTGGTCAATGTGGCAGGCACCAAGAGATTTCTTTAGGCAGTCCTTGTACCTTTTCTTTGGTGCACCTCTGTCACGGTGGCCAGTGGAGAGCTCGCCATATAATACGATCTTGGGAAGGCGATGGTCCTCCATTCTGGAGACGTGACCCATCCAGCGCAGCTGGATCTTCAGCAACGTGGACTCGATGCTGTCGACCTCTGCCATCTCGAGTACCTCGACGTTAGGGGTGTGAGCGCTCCAATGGATGTTGAGGATGGAGCGGAGACAACGCTGGTGGAAGCGTTCTAGGAGCCGTAGGTGGTGCCGGTAGAGGACCCATGATTCGGAGCCGAACAGGAGTGTGGGTATGACAACGGCTCTGTATACGCTTATCTTTGTGATGTTTTTCAGTTGGTTGTTTTTCCAGACTCTTTTGTGTAGTCTTTCAAAGGCGCTATTTGCCTTGGCGAGTCTGTTGTCTATCTCATTGTCGATCCTTGCATCTGATGAAATGGTGCAGCCGAGATAGGTAAACTGGTTGACCGTTTTGAGTTTTGTGTGCCCGATGGAGATTTGGGGGGGCTGGTAGTCATGGTGGGGAGCTGGCTGATGGAGGACCTCAGTTTTCTTCAGGCTGACTTCTAGGCCAAACATTTTGGCAGTTTCCGCAAAGCAGGACGTCAAGCGCTGAAGAGCTGGCTCTGAATGGGCAACTAAAGCGGCATCATCTGCAAAGAGTAGTTCACGGACAAGTTTTTCTTGTGTCTTGGTGTGAGCTTGCAGGCGCCTCAGATTGAAGAGACTGCCATCCGTGCGGTACCGGATGTAAACAGCGTCTTCATTGTTGGGGTCTTTCATGGCTTGGTTCACCAATGAGTGGTGGACTAGCCTCGCCAAACGAACACAGCTCAGCGCGGACATTGGCGACTTCAGGGGTTTCTACGAGGCTCTAAAGGCTGTGTACGGCCCCTCACCCCAAGTCCAAAGCCCGCTGCGCAGCTCAGACGGCAAAGTCCTCCTCAGCGACAATCTCTTTTCAGTACCAACCGCTCAGTCCAAGATTCCGCCCTGCTCCAGCTCCCTCAACAGCCCCTAAGGCTAGAGCTGGATGAGGTACCCACCCTGGATGAGACATATAAGGCAATCGAACAACTGAAAAGTGGCAAAGCAGCAGGTATGGATGGAATTCCCCCAGAAGTCTGGAAGGCTGGCGGCAAAACTCTGCATGCCAAACTGCATGAGTTTTTCAAGCTTTGTTGGGACCAAGGTAAACTGCCTCAGGATCTTCGTGATGCCACCATCATCACCCTGTACAAAAACAAAGGCGAGAAATCAGACTGCTCAAACTACAGGGGAATCACGTTGCTCTCCATTGCAGGCAAAATCTTCGCTAGGATTCTACTAAATAGAATAATACCTAGTGTCGCTGAGAATATTCTCCCAGAATCACAGTGCGGCTTTCGCGCAAACAGAGGAACCACTGACATGGTCTTTGCCCTCAGACAGCTCCAAGAAAAGTGCAGAGAACAAAACAAAGGACTCTACATCACCTTTGTTGACCTCACCAAAGCCTTCGACACCGTGAGCAGGAAAGGGCTTTGGCAAATACTAGAGCGCATCGGATGTCCCCCAAAGTTCCTCAACATGATTATCCAACTGCACGAAAACCAACAAGGTCGGGTCAGATACAGCAATGAGCTCTCTGAACCCTTCTCCATTAACAATGGCGTGAAGCAAGGCTGTGTTCTCGCACCAACCCTCTTTTCAATCTTCTTCAGCATAACTGGAGATACAGCGCTGGCATATTACCAACTGAGATCCTACTTGAAAGATAAATTAGGAAGCAATCTGAGTTTACCAGAGGGAAGTAACCTTGAATATGTGATTACAGATACAATGTTAATCAAAAGATTTAGAACAAATATGTATATCAAACTGCAAGAAAAGGAGAATGAGGAAACAAATGGTAAAACTAAACAAAAATGGGAACAAGATTTAAATATAAAGATAAAAAAGGAAACATGGGAGAAATTATGTTCTGGAACGATGAGAAATACAATAAATACGAGGATGCGTATGATACAATATAATTGGTTACACAGACTATACATTACACCGCAAAAGTTAAATAAATGGGACCCAACAGTATCTGATAGATGTTTTCGATGTAAAAAAGAAAGGGGAACAACAATTCATGCAATCTGGACATGTGAGAGAGTAGAAAAATTTTGGGATGATCTCAATCAGATATTAAATAAAATAACAGAAAACTATATTCCAAAGAATCCAGAGATCTTTCTCCTAAGTAACATAAAAAATAAAGAATTTGGAATTGACTTGGAAGATGCACAAAAAAGATTTGTCAAGATAGCCCTAGCCGTAGCAAAAAAATGTATTATGTCAACCTGGAAATTGGAAGATAATTTGAAAATACAACAATGGTATATAGAAATGAATAAATGTATTCCATTAGAAAAAATAACATATAGTTTAAGAAATAATATTGAAATATTCGAACAAGTATGGGAGCCTTACATTAAATACAATAGCGAAAACCTACCGGGAACAAACATTACCTAAGTTGATGGAAGGAGAAGAAAAGAAAAGAATGGACTCAGTAGAATTTCTGGTGTATTTTTGTTGAATGACAACATTGTCTGACTGAATTAATGCAACCTAGATTGTATACCTAAAATGGATGAGGGGGGGGGGGTGGGGGGGTGGCTTGGGAGGAGGGAGGGGGGGGGGAGAAAAAGTCACTGTAAATGTGTGGAAAAGAAAAAGTGTATATCATGGCTATTGTGATTTATGGTGTGAAAAATAAAAAATTTAAAAAAAAAGACACCACCGTCCTCACCCAGACTTCAGACATCACTGCCCGCAACCAGACTCCAGACAAACACCAACCTCACCCAGACTCCAGACAGACACCACTGCCCTCACCCAGACAGACACCACCGCCCACAACCAGACTCCAGACAGACACCACCGCCCGCAACCAGACTCCAGACAGACACCACCGCCCGCAACCAGACTCCAGACAGACACCACCGCCCGCAACCAGACTCCAGACAGACACCACCGCCCGCAACCAGACTCCAGACAGACACCACCGCCCGCAACCAGACTCCAGACAGACACCACCAAACACACCCAGACTCCAGACAGACACCACCGCCCACAACCAGACTCCAGACAGACACCACCGCCCTCACCCAGACTCCAGACAGACACCACGGCCCGCACCCAGACTCCAGACTGACACCACGGCCCGCACCCAGTCTCCAGAAAGACACCACCGCCCGCAATCAGACTCCAGACACCACCGCCCGCAATCAAGACTCCAGAGACACCACCGCCCGCAACCAGACTCCAGAGAGACACCACCGCCCGCAACCAGACTCCAGAGAGACACCACCGCCCAAAACTAGAATCCAGACAGACACCACCAACCTCACCCAGACTCCAGACAGACACCACTGCCCGCAACCAGACTCCAGACACCACCGCCCGCACCCAGACTCCAGACAGATACCACCACCCTCACCCAGACTCTAGACAGACACCACGGCCGCACCCAGTCTCCAGAAAGACACCACGGCCCGCAACCAGAATCCAGATAGACACCACCACCCTCACCCAGACAGACACCACCACCCTCACCCAGACAGACACCAAGGCCCATACCCAGACACCACTGGCCGAACCCAGACTCACCCGGCGGTCGGTACCTGCTCGACCTATGCTCGAACCAGAGCATCTGCATCTCCTGACTCCAAGCAGCACCTGCCCACAACTAGCACCCAGCGAGCCAAACAGCGACCTTGCCCCCATTGCCCAAAGAGTGCAGTGCTGCCAGAGAACCGCTCTGGCACCCCCACCCCCGGGACAAAATGAACAGTGGGGAATCTATAACCAGTGGGAATAAAGCAGCAGCCGCACGTTAAACATGGAATTTTACGGAAGAGTGGTGGTGGGGAAGGGTAACAGCGAGATTGTGTGTGAATGTTCATCGGGTATTTATTTAGGCGAATTACAATCATTGTCTCCAATGGGATAGGTTCTGGTGAAATTATTCGGTCATTGGTTACGATAACAGGATCGCAATTTGCCTTTCGGTCGGAATCAGAACTTTTCGCTTACTTTCTCCACCCCCATCCAGATGGGCCGAAGTCCGGCCGAGCGAGCTCTGCGGGACTAGCCACGTCGTCGAGCTGCTTGACAAGACAACCTGCGCCACCCAGCACCGTGGGGTCGCCGTCAATTCCAAAGCTGGCCGCTCCTGGGGTGGGGGGGAATGTCCTTGCCTCAGGGTAGGGAGATTTATACCTGAGACTCTGCGCTCAAGGAATAAAACCAGGAGCCCCGTGACAGATAACAATGCAGGGCGCCAGCCCTCATCACGTTGCTTTGTGCGCGGTGCCTGAGGTTTGTCTGTGGACACAGCGACACCTTCCACCCAGCCCCGGTCTCACCATCACTGCCAAGTTGGTCCCCCGCTCTTGGGGGTGAAAAAGTGCGGAAATCATTTTAAAAAAACCCAGAAATCCACATAAACAGGCCCGGGCGGTGGTGAGCGACGATCCTGAACAGCCGCAGTTGGGAAGGAGCCCCCGACAGCATGGTGGGGGCGGAAGCTCCAGCAGGGAGACCCCCTGATGTGAGATAAACAGCGAGATAAGATCAGAGGGGCTGGCCCTCGTACACACTCATGCACTCTCTCCGAACGCGCCGGCATGTGCACGCTAGCGCACAGCCATACACACACACAAACATGCACCCACATGTTCACACACGTACGCACTCACACACATGTACACACACGCACGGACACCCTCGTACACACACGCAAACCCAAATCTGCCTGTGCCAGGTTCAGAGACCTCACGGTGAGACCCCGGGTGACGTCACGCAGCGGGTGCCTCCGCCGCTCGGCCTCGGGTCAAACGTGGCCCGTTCTCCTCGGTCCGTCACCGCCGTCCGCAGCGACTCAGCAGCCCAGCCGCTCCCCATCCCCGCTCCCTCGCCGCCGCCACTCACCTCTGGGACTGGCCGATGCCGGCAGATTCGGATCGTCCGCCACCTCCATCACTCCGTCACCATATCCAACCTCGCCGGAAGCGGAAGTGACCGCGCGGACGGAAGCCGGAAGTGGTGGTTGAAGTGCTTCGGGAGAGTGTTTGTACACTTGGATCGGGCCGCTCGTCACGACGCTGGAAGAAAGGCCTTTTTTGTGTGCTATCCAGGCAGATCAAGTCGTCGTAGAAGTAGGCGAATAGTCAGCAGGTCACAGAGGAGGCAAAGGATTTCGGGCCTGAGCCCCTCGACAGGATTGGACCGAAGGGAGTTTGGCGCCTGAATAAAGAGCCGGGCAGAGGGAGAAGGAGGGAGGGAAGGAGCAGGGTAAGAGGAGGAGCAGGGGAGAGGAAGAGGAGAAGCAGGGGGAGGGGGTGGAACTAGAGAGGGGGAAAGGAGCAGGTGGGGAGGGGAGAGGAAGGGGAGGGGAGGGGAAGGGGAGGGGAGGGGAAGGGGAGGGGAGGGGAAGGGGAGGGGAGGGGAAGGGGAGGGGAGGGGAAGGGGAGGGGAGAGGAAGGGGAGGGGAGAGAACAGATTGGAATTCGAAATTGAAAGCACGGACCCATTGTAAGCAAGGGAGCCTCTTCCTGATGCTAATTCCAAACACCCAGAAAAGGGAGACACCTTTATGGGCCCGAGACTTTGTTTGGATGGACAACCTGGGCCATTGCCTTTATTTTTAGAAACGACAGCAGATTCGCAGAAGTGGAATTTCAAAAATTATTTTAAAATGTGTTCAATTTTGAGGGACCTGCATACACTAATTGAAAAAAAGGCAAGGTATGGTTAGGAAATAAACAAAGTAAATGGGTTAGTTTTCACTGTGGTTGGTGATTTCACAGCTAGAGTCGAGGCAGAAGGGTTTTTTAATACAAGCTTCCATTTTAGTAAAATAGGATTATCACTGTAAGGGATAGCATAGCCAGGAGGGACTGAATGGTCACAATGAACATTTCACACCTTTACTGGCCCAGAAGACCCCAAAACCCAGCAGCAATAGAAATTCACCAAGACAAATGGTTACTTAAACAAAAGTTATTTTTAATTTCGTTAAACAAAAACAGAATCAAAATTTAACTTATTCCTATTAACCCCCTTCTAATTCTAAACATACATGCATGTAATGTGTACAAGTTCAGAATGATTTACAGTCCAATCTCACTCCTCCAAGTTCACCGGTATAAGGCAATTTTTATACTGTGCACAGAATTTAACATTTATGAATTTTCACCAGGCTTTGGTGCTCAAATAGTTACCGCTCAGGAAGGTTCTTGTCGATTTCAGAGAGAGATTCATTGCTCATTGGACACAAACTGTTTCCTTCCGATCAGCCACTTCAGTGTGTTGCTGAAGAAACTTGCCCCATGAGGGGTTTTCCAAATGACCACCTCTTCTGCAGGTCACAACCGTCTTTAAAATGGAGTATCAACAAGCCACCAGCTCACCATGCCTGCAGCAACCAGTTCTCTCTCTTAGAGAAAGCCCATTTGGTCTCTCTCTCTGCCTGACCTTCTTAGACCAGCAAACTGCAACCAGACACATTACGGCACTGGACCCAAACTTCTTAGCCCATTCACCTGTTGCTTTCAAAACAATAGTCCATTTACTCCACAGCACATCCAATTAACACCTACTTGGGAAGTCTCTTGATCTCAGGTTCTTCTATTGGCACCTCCTTGTGAAAACATCTCGCAGAACAGGTTTTATTGTCCCTACAAAGGCCCCGGGCCCGGAGTGTCTGGTTTGAGCATTTTAAATGCAATCTGTTTTATGAAGTGTTTGTAGCTTGTTTGTGACAAAAAAAAAACCCACAATTGCGAGGAAGAACCATTCTGGCTTGTGGAGAGGAAACCACTCTTGTGCTCGGCCATTTTTTGTGGAATTCAGAGCAAAACCAGCTCTGTGAATGACTGGGCCTTTTTGATGAATTGACCTATGCCGGGAAGGCCTTTTTGTGACTACTAGTGTAGGCCACTTGGAGAGATGGCTTCATTTTAAGTGTGCTTAGCCATGAGGTTACTTGGAGAGACCGGTGCCAAGGTTACGGTGGCCATCCGATTCGAGTCTCACAGAAGGACCAGGAGTGTTGCGACGTCAGCTCGTGTGTACCAGCCACAACTCCCGACTTCCCATCAGTTCCACATTAATTCTGGGCATCAAATTTCAAATTTCAAATTCAACACCAAATTTAAAAGACTGAACTTTGAGGTAATTTTATAGATTTTGGCCTGGACCATTGGTTCTCAACCTTTTTCTTTCCACTCACATCCCACCTTAAGTAATCCCTCTGCCGTTGTGTTCTGTGATTGGTAAGGGGTTGCTTAAGGTGGGACGTGAATGGGAAGGTTAAGAATCACTGCTCTAGACCAAATTGTCACTGAAATATTTGGCTTGAGAAAAATGGTCATTGACCGATTTCCTTTGGGAGCTCTGAAACCCTGCACATAATGAGTCCATGAGGGACGATTCAAACAGTGGCTTTCAACCTTTTTCTTTCCATTCACATCCCACCTTAAGCAACCCCTTACTAATCACATTATAGGAAAGATGTGGAAGCTATGGAGAGGGTGCCGAGGATATTTACCAGGATGTTGTCCATATTGGAAAAAATTATGAGGCAAGGTGAGCAGAGCTGGGACTTTTCTCTTTGGAGTGCAGAAGGACAAGAGGAGACTTGCTAGAAGTTGACAAGATTCTGAGAGGCATAGATAGGGTGGACAGTCAACACCTGTTTCCCAGAGCAGGTGTACAAAATGAATGGAGGGGAGACATTGATAAGATTTTTTTTTCTATACACAGAGTTGTTGGGGCCTGGAATGTCTTGCAAGGGGTGGTGGAGGCTGAAACATTAGGAGCATTTAAGACACTATAAGACAGACACACAGAAGGAAGAAAAATAAAAGGTTATGCAGTAGGAAAGGTTGAGTTTTTAAAAAAATAATACATGGGTTAGCACAACATTGAGGACTGAAGGGTCTCCACTCTGCTGTTCTATCTCAAGTATATCAAAATTCTGTAGACCCCTTGGTTGAAGTAAAAACACTCTGTGCTAGAGAAACTCAGCAGGTCAAAGCGTCCTTTCCGTAGCAAAGGTAAAGATACAGAACCTTAAAAGTACGAGATGATGCTGGCAGGCATCCGAACTAAAGAGAAGGGGGGTGGCAAAGGCAGGTGATAGGTGGAGGAAAGAGGAAGGGGACAGCAGCAATGAGGGGGAGGAGGGATGGCTGGGTGGGTGAATGAAAGAACCAGAAAGAGGCAGGGGGACGAGAAGGCAAGCTGGTTTAGTGGCAGGCAGTAAAGTCAACATTAATGCCATCTGGCTGGAGGGTGCCCAGATGACAATAAAGTGTTCCTCCAATCTGCGGGTTATCCTGTGTACTGTCCCACACTGAATGTCCATGGCCTTGTGTAGTATCCCACTGTAACCACACCTAGCTACAGCCCTAAAGTCCAATGAGTTTATTATATAGAAAAAGTTCATATGGGGAGTATCTTTATTTAAGGTACTGTACATACATATGGGAATTGGGGAGTATCTATTGAAGGTACTGTACAAACATCTGGGGATTGAGGAGTATGTTGAAGGTACTGTACATACATCTGGGGATTGGGAAGTACCTTTATTGAAGGTACTGTACATACATATGGGGATTGTGGAGAATCTTTATTGAATGTACTAAACATACATCTGGGGATTGGGGAGTATCTATTGGAGGTTCTATAAATACATCTGGCGACAGGGGAGTATCCTTACTGAAGGTACTGTACATACATATTTGTATTGGTGAGTACCTTTATTGATGGTACTGTACATATATTTGGGGATTGGGTATACCTTTTTTGAAGGTACTGGACATACATATTGGGATTATCTTTATTAAAGGTTCTGTACATACATATGGGGATTGGGGAGTATCTTTATTGAATGTACTGTACATATACATGGAGATTAGGGAGTATCTTTATTGAAGGTACTGTATATACATATTGGGAATGGATGTATCTTCATTGAAGGTACTGTACATACATTTGGGGATTGGTAGTATGTTTATTGAAGGTTCTGTAGATACATCTAGGGATTGGGGAATATCTTTATTGAAGGTTGTGTACATACATATGGGGATTGGGGAGTATATTTATTGAAGGTTCCCTACATACATATAGACATTTCGGAGTATCTTTATTGGAGGTTCTATACATGAATGGGGAGAATCTTTATAAATGCTTGTGTACATACATATGGGGATTGGGATGTATCTTTATTGCAGGTACTGTACATACATCTGAGGATTGGGAGTATCTTTCCAGAAGGTTGTACACATACTTCTGGGGATTGAGGAGTATTTTTTATTGAAGGTACTATATATACATATGGGGATTGGGGAGTATATTTATTGAAGGTTCCCTACATACATATAGACATTTCGGAGTATCTTTATTGGAGGTTCTATACATGAATGGGGAGAATCTTTATAAATGCTTGTGTACATACATATGGGGATTGGGATGTATCTTTATTGCAGGTACTGTACATACATCTGAGGATTGGGAGTATCTTTCCAGAAGGTTGTACACATACTTCTGGGGATTGAGGAGTATTTTTATTGAAGGTACTATATATACATATGGGGATTGGGGTGTATCTTTATTGAAAGTACTGTACATACATCTGAGGTTTGAGTGTATCTTTATTGAAGATATTGTACATACATATTAAGATAGACGAGTATCTTTATTGAAGGAACTGTACATACATATGGAGATATGAAGTATCTTTATTGAAGATTGTGTACATACATATGGGGATTGGGGTGTATCTTTATTTAAGGTACTTTGTATACATATTGTGATTGGATGTATCTTTATTGAAGGTACTGTACATACATCTGGAGATTTGCAGTCTCTATTGAATGTACTATACATTCATCTGGGGATTAGCGAGTATCTTTATTGAAGGTACTGCATATATAACTGGGGATTGGGGAGTATCTATTAAATGTACTATACATATCTCTGGGAATTGTGGTGTATCTTTATTGAAGGTACTATACATTCATCTGGGGATTGGGTAGTATTTTTATTGAATGTACTGTACATACATCTGGGGATTGGGGAGTATTGAAGGTACTGTACATACATCTGGGGATTGGGGAATATCATTATTGAAGGTACCGTACATACATATGGGGATTGGTGAGTATCTTTATTGAAGGTTGTGTACCTACATATGGGGATTGTGGTGTATCTTTATTGAAGGTTCTGCACATACATCTGGGGATTGGGGAGAATCTTTATTGAAGGTACTGTACATACATATGGGATTGTGGAGAACCTTTATTTAATGTACTACACATACATCTGGGGATTGGGGAGTATCTTTATTGGAGGTTCTATAAATAAATCTGGGGACTGGGGAGTATCCTTAATGAAGGTACTGTGCATGCAAATTTGTATTGGTGATTATCTTTAATGATGGTACTGTACATACATTTGGGGATACCTTTTTTGAAGGTACATATTGGGATTATCTTTATTGAAGGTTCCGTACGTACATATGGGGATTGGGGAGTATCTTTATTGAAGGTACTGTACATACATGGGGGATTGTGGAGAACCTTTATTGAATGTACTTAACGTACATCTGGGATTGAGCAGTATCTTTATTGGAGGTTCTATATACACATCTGGGGACTGCGGAGTATCCTTAATGAAGGTACTGTACATACATATTTGTATTGGTGAGTATCTTTATTGATGGTACTGTACATACAATTGGGGATTGGGGATACCTTTTTTGAAGGTACTGTACATAAATACTGGGATTATCTTTATTGAAGGTTCTGTACGTACATATGGGGATTGGGGAGTATCTTTATTGATGTTACTGTACATACATCTGGGGATTAGGAGTATCTTTACTTAAGGATTTGTACTGACATCGGGGGATTGGGAAGATCTTTACTGAAGATACTGTACATACATCTGGGGATTGGGGTGTATCTTTATTGAAGTACTGTACATATATCTGGGGATTGGTGAGTATCTTTATTGAAGGTACTGTACATACACCCCGGGATTTGGGAGTATCTTTATTCAGTGTACTATACATTCATCTAGGGTTTAATGAGTATCTTTATTGAAGTTACTGTACTTACATCTGGGGATTGAGGAATATCTTTATTGAAGATACTGTACAAACATCTGGGGATTAGGAAGTATTTTTATTGAAGGGACTGTACACATCTGAGGATTGAGGAGTATGTGGAGAATGTACTATACATACATTTGGGAATTGGTGAGTATCTTTATTGAATGTAGTCTACATTCATCTGGGGATTAGTGAGTATCTTTATTGAAGGTACTGTACATACACCTGGGGATTGGATAGTATTTTTATTGAACGTAGTGTACATACATCTGGGGATTGGGGAGTATTGAAGGTACTGTACGTACATCTGGGGATTGGGGAATATTGTTATTGAAGGTACTGTACATACATATGGGGATTGGTGAGTATCTTTATTGAAGGTTGTGTACCTACATATGGGGATTGTGGTGTATCTTTATTGAATGTACTACACGTACATCTGGGGATTGGAGAGTATCTTTATTGGAGGTTCTATAAATAAATCTGGGGACTGGGGAGTATCCTTAATGAAGGTACTGTGCATACATATTTGTATTGGTGATTATCTTTAATGATGGTACTGTACATACATTTGGGGATACCTTTTTTGAAGGTACTGTACATAAATATTGGGATTATCTTTATTGAAGGTTCTGTACGTACATCTGGGGATTGGGATGTATCTTTATTGAAGTACTGTACATATATATGGGGATTGGTGAGTATCTTTATTCAAGGTACTGTATATACATCTGGGGATTGTGGAGAAACTTTATTGAATGTACTATACATACATCTGCGAATTGCTGAGTATCTTTATTGAATGTACTCTACATTCATCTGGGGATGAGCTAGTACATTGAAGGTACTGTACATACATCTGGGGAATGGGGAGTATCTTTATTTAATGTACCATACATTCATCTGGGGTTTAGTGAGTATCTTCATTGAAGGTACTGTACTTCCATTTGGGGATTGGGGAGTATCTTTATTGAAGGTACTGTACATACACCCCTGGATTTGGGAGTATCTTTATTCAGTGTACTATACATTCATCTGGGGTTTAGTGAGTATCTTTATTGAAGTTACTGTACTTACATCTGGGGATTGAGGAATATCTTTATTGAAGGTACTGTACATACATCTGGGGATTAGGAAGTATCTTTATTGAAGGGACTGTACACATCTGGGGATTGTGGAGAATGTACTGTACATACATTTGGGAATTGGTGAGTATCTTTATTGAATGTAGTCTACATTCATCTGGGGATTAGTGAGTATCTTTTTTGAAGGTACTGTACATACATCTGGGGATTGGGTAGTATTTTTATTGAACGTACTGTACATACATCTGTGGATTGGGGATTATTGAAGGTACTATACGTACATCTGGGGATTGGGGAATATTGTTATTGAAGGTACTGTACATACATTTGGGGATTGGTGAGTATCTTTATTGAAGGTTGTGTACCTACATATGGAGATTGTGGTGTATCTTTATTGAAGGTTCTGCACATACATCTGGGGATTGTGGAGAACCTTTATTGAATGTACTTAACGTACATCTGGGATTGAGCAGTATCTTTATTGGAGGTTCTATATACACATCTGGGGACTGTGGAGTATCCTTAATGAAGGTACTGTACATACATATTTGTATTGGTGAGTATCTTTATTGATGGAACTGTACATACAATTGGGGATTGGGGATACCTTTTTTGAAGGTACTGTACATAAATATTGGGATTATCTTTATTGAAGGTTCTGTACGTACATATGGGGATTGGGGAGTATCTTTATTGATGTTACTGTACATACATCTGGGGATTAGGAGTATCTTTACTTAAGGATTTGTACTGACATCGGGGGATTGGGAAGATCTTTATTGAAGATACTGTATGTACATCTGGGGATTGGGGTGTATCTTTATTGAAGTACTGTACATATATCTGAGGATTGTTGAGTATCTTTATTGAAGGTACTGTACATACATCTGGGGATTGTGGAGAAACTTTATTGAATGTACTATACATACATCTGCGAATTGCTGAGTATCTTTATTGAATGTACTCTACATTCATCTGGGGATGAGCTAGTACATTGAAGGTACTGTACCTACATCTGGGGAATGGGGAGTATCTTTATTTAATGTACCATTAATTCATCTGGGGTTTAGTGAGTATCTTTATTGAAGTTACTGTACTTACATCTGGGGATTGAGGATTATCTTTATTGAAGATACTGTACAAACATCTGGGGATTAGGAAGTATTTTTATTGAAGGGACTGTACACATCTGAGGATTGAGGAGTATGTGGAGAATTTACTATACATACATTTGGGAATTGGTGAGTATCTTTATTGAATGTAGTCTACATTCATCTGGGGATTAGTGAGTATCTTTATTGGAGGTTCTATAAATATATCTGGGGACTGGGGAGTATCCTTAATGAAGGTACTGTGCATACATATTTGTATTGGTGATAATCTTTATTGATGGTACTGTACTTTCGTTTGGGGATTGGGGATACCTTTTTTGAAGGTACTGTACATATATATTGGAATTATCTTTATTGAAGGTTCTGTACGTACTTATGGGGATTGGGGAGTATCTTTATTGAATGTACTGTACATACACATGGAGAATAGAGAGTATCTTAATTGATGGTCTTGTACATACATATGGGGATTGGGGAATATCTTTATTGAAGGTACTGTACATACATCTGGTGATTGGTAGTATGGTTATTGAAGGTTCTGAACAGACATCTGGGGATTGGGGAGTATCTTTATTGAATTTACTATACATACATCTGGGGATTGTGGAGTATCTTTATTGAATGTACTATACATACATCTGTGGATTAGGGATTATCTTAATTGAAGGTACTGTACATACATCTGGGGATTGGGATATCTTTCCTTAAGGTTTTATACTTACATTTGGGGATTGGGAAGATCTTTGTTGAAGATACTCTACGTACATATGGGGATTGGGCTGTATCTTTATTGAAGGTACTGTACATACATCTTGGGATTGGTGAGTATCTTTTTTGACGGTACTCTAAATACATCTGGGGATTGTGGAGAATCTTCATTGAATGTACTATACATACATCTGGGAATTGGTGAGTATCTTTATTGAATGTGCTCTGTACATACATATTGGAATTATCATTATTGAAGGTTCTGTATGTACATATGGAGATAGGGAGTATCTTTATTAAATGTACTGTATTATATGCATATGGGGATTGGATGTATCTTTATTGAAGGTACTCTGCATACATCTGTGGATTGATTTTATATTTACTGAGGGTTCTGTACATACATGTGGGGATTAGGGAGGATCTTTATTGAAGGTACTGTACATACATCTGGGGATTGGTAGTATGTTTATTGAAGGTTCTGTACATACATTAGGGATTGGGGAATATCTTTATTGAAGGAACTGTACATACATATGGGGATAGGAAGTATCCTTATTGAAGGTTGTGTACATACATATGAGGATTGGGGTGTATCTTTATTGAAGGTACTGTACATACATCAGTGGATTGGGAGTATCTTTCCTGAAGGTTGTGCACATACATCTGGGGATTGAGGAGTATTTTTATTGAAGGTACTATATATACATATGGGGATTGGGGTGTATCTTTATTGAAGGTACTGTACATACATCTGAGGTTTGAGTGTATCTTTATTGAAGATATTAAGATTGACGAGTATCTTTATTGAAGGTTCTGCACATACATCTGGGGATTGGGGAGAATCTTTATTGAAGGTACTGTACATACATATGGGATTGCGGAGAACCTTTCTTGAATGTACTACACATACATCTGGGGATTGGGGAGTATCTTTATTGGAGGTTCTATAAATAAATCTGGGGACTGGGGTGTATCCTTAATGAAGGTACTGTGCATACATATTTGTATTGGTGATTATCTTTATTGATGGTACTGTACATACATTTGGGGATACCTTTTTTGAAGGTACTGTACATACATATTGGGATTATCTTTATTGAAGGTTCTGTACGTACATATGGGGATTGGGGAGTATCTTTATTGAAGGTACTGTACATACATGGGGGATTGTGGAGAACCTTTATTGAATGTACTTAACGTACATCTGGAATTGAGCAGTATCTTTATTGGAGGTTCTATATACACATCTGGGGACTGGGGAGTATCCTTAATGAAGGTACTGTACATACATATTTGTATTGGTGAGTATCTTTATTGATGGTACTGTACATACAGTTGGGGATTGGGGATACCTTTTTTGAAGGTACTGTACATAAATATTGGGATTATCTTTATTGAAGGTTCTGTACGTACATATGGGGATTGGGGAGTATCTTTATTGATGTTACTGTACATACATCTGGGAATTAGGAGTATCTTTACTTAAGGACTTGTACTGACATCGGGGGATTGGGAAGATCTTTATTGAAGATACTGTACGTACATCTGGGGATTGGGGTGTATCTTTATTGAAGTACTGTACATATATATGGGGATTGGTGAGTATCTTTATTCTAGGTACTGTATATACATTTGGGGATTGTGGAGAAACTATTGAATGTACTATACATACATCTGCGAAATGGTGAGTATCTTTATTGAATGTACTCTACATTCATCTGGGGATGAGCTAGTACATTGAAGGTACTGTACATACATCTGGGGAATGGGGAGTATCTTTATTTAATGTACCATACATTCATCTGGGATTTAGTGAGTATCTTCATTGAAGGTACTGTACTTACATCTGGGGATTGGGGAGTATCTTTATTGAAGGTACTGTACATACACCCCGGGATTTGGGAGTATCTTTATTCAGTGTACTATACATTCATCTAAGGTTTAGTGAGTATCTTTATTGAAGTTACTGTACTTACATCTGGGGATTGAGGAATATCTTTATTGAAGATACTGTACATACATCTGGGGATTAGGAAGTATTTTTATTGAAGGGACTGTACACATCTGAGGATTGAGGAGTACGTGGAGAATGTACTGTACATACATTTGGGAACTGGTGAGTATCTTTATTGAATGTAGTCTACATTCATCTGGGGATTAGTGAGTATCTTTATTGATGGTACTGGACATACATCTGGGTATTGGGGAGTATATTCAATGTACCATACATTAATATGGGGTTTAGTGAGTATATTTATTGATGGTACTGTACTTACAAAGTATAGTACTGTGAGGCACCAAGATGCACGGTTTGAGGCGATATCAGCCCACTGGCGGTGGTCAATGTGGCAGGCACCAAGAGATTTCTTTAAGCAGTCCTTGTACCTCTTCTTTGGTGCACCTCTGTCACGGTGGCCAGTGGAGAGCTCGCCATATAACACGATCTTGGGAAGGCCACGGTCCTCCATTCTAGAGACGTGACCTACCCAGCGCAGTTGGATCTTCAGCAGCGTGGATCGATGCTGTCGGACTCTGCCATCTTGAGTACTTCGATGTTAGAGATGAAGTCGCTCCAATGAATGTTGAGGATGGAGCAGAGACAACGCTGGTGGAAGCGTTCTAGGAGCCGTAGGTGGTGCCGGTAGAGGACCTATGATTCGGAGCCGAACAGGAGTGTGGGTATGATAACAGCTCTGTATATGCTTATCTTTGTGAGGTTTTTCAGTTGGTTGTTTTTCCAGACTCTTTTGTGTAGTCTTCCAAAGGCGCTATTTGCCTGGCGAGTCTGTTGTCTATCTCGTTGTGGTTCCTTGCATCTGATGAAATGGTGCAGCCGAGATAGGTAAACTGGTTGACCGTTTTGAGTTTTGTGTGCCTGATGGAGATGTGGGGGGGGGGGGGCTGGTAGTCATGGTGGGGAGCTGGCTGATGGAGGACCTCCGTTTTCTTCAGGCTGACATCCAGGCCAAACATTTTGGCAGTTTCTGCAAAACAGGACATCAAGCGCTGAAGAGCTGGCTCTGAATGGGCAACTAAAGCGGCATCGTCTGCAAAGAGTAGTTCACGGACATGTTTCTCTTGTGTCTTGGTGTGAGCTTGCAGGCGCCTCAGATTGAAGAGACTGCCATCCGTGCGGTACCGGATGTAAACAGCGTCTTCATTGTTGAGGTCTTTCATGGCTTGGTTCAGCATCATGCTGAAGAAGATTGAAAAGAGGGTTGGTGCGAGAACACAGCCTTGCTTCACGCCATTGTTAATGGAGAAGGGTTCTGAGAGCTCATTGCTGTATTTGGCCCGACCTTGTTTGTTTTCGTGCAGTTGGATAACCATGTTGAAGAACTTTGGGGGGCATCCAGTGCACTCTAGTATTTGCCAAAGCCCTTTCCTGCTCACGGTGTCGAAGGCTTTGGTGAGGTCAACAAAGGTGATGTAGAGTCCTTTGTTTTGTTCTCTGCACTTTTCTCGGAGCTGTCTGAGGGCAAAGACCATGTCAGTAGCCGCACCGTGATTCTGGGAGAATATTCTCGGCGACACTAGGTATTATTCTATTTAGGAGAATCCTAGCGAAGATTTTGCCTGCAATGGAGAGCAGCGTGATTCCCCTGTAGTTTGAGCAGTCTGATTTCTCGCCTTTGTTTTTGTACAGGGTGATGATGATGGCATCACGAAGGACCTGAGGCAGTTTTCCTTGGTCCCAACAAAGCTTGAAAAACTCATGCAGTTTGACATGCAGAGTTTTGGCGCCAGCCTTCCAGACCTCTGGGGGGATTCCATCCATACCTGCTGCTTTGCCACTTTTCAGTTGTTCAATTGCCTTATATGTCTCATCCTGGGTGAGGACCTCATCCAGCTCTAGCCTTAGGGGCTGTTGAGGGAGCTGGAGCAGGGCGGAATCTTGGACTGAGCGGTTGGCACTGAAAAGAGATTGGAAGTGTTCTGACCATCGGTTGAGGATGGAGATCTTGTCGCTGAGGAGGACTTTGCCGTCTGAGCTGCGCAGCGGGCTTTGGACTTGGGGTGAGGGGCCGTACACAGCCTTTAGGGCCTCGTAGAAACCCCTGAAGTTGCCAATGTCCGCGCTGAGCTGGGTTCGCTTGGCGAGGCTAGTCCACCACTCATTTTGGATCTCCCGGAGTTTGCGCTGAAGATGGCTGCATGCGTGATGGAAGGCTTGTTTCTTCTCTGGACAGGACGGCTTTGTAAGGTGAGCCTGGTGGGCAGCTCGCTTCTTTGCCAGCAGCTCCTGGACTTCCTGGCTGTTATCGTCGAACCAGTCCTTGTTTTTCCTGGAGGAGAAGCCCAGTACCTCTTCAGTGGATTGCAGTATGGTAGTCTTCAGCTGATCCCAGAGGGTTTCAGGGGATGAGTCCGTGAGGCGGATTGCATCGTCGAGCTTTGCTTTGAGGTTTGCCTGGAAGTTTCCTCTCGCTTTGTCTGACTGCAGGTTTCCAACATTGAACCTCTTTCTGGGAGCTTTACTGTTCCTGGGCTTTGGCTTGAAGTGAAGGTTGAGCTTGCAGCGAACCAGCCGGTGGTCAGTGTGACATTCCGCGCTGGGCATGACCCTGGTGTGGAGCACATCTCGTTTGTCTCTTTCTCGCATAAGGATGTAGTCCAGGAGGTGCTAGTGTTTGGATCGGGGATGCATCCAGGTAGTCTTCAGGCTATCCCTCTGCTGAAAAAGGGTGTTTGTAATGTTAAGCCGCTGTTCTGTGCAGAGCTCCAACAGGAGGCGCCCATTGTCGTTGCACTTGCTGACACCATGTTTGCCCAGGATTCCTGGCCAGGCTTCTGATTCTTTGCCGACGCGAGCGTTGAAGTCGCCAAGGATGACAACCTTGTCGGCTGTAGGGGTGCGTTGAATGAGGTTGCGCAGGTCAGTGTAGAACATGTCCTTTTCTGCTGGTTCTGCCTGGAGGGTTGGAGCATAGACACTGATGAGGGTGATGCGACGCTTGTTTTGAAGGGGGAGTTGCATGGACATGATCCGGTCTGAGTGGCCTGTCGGGAGGTTTTTGAGTTTGGAGGCAATGGAGTTCTTGACCATGAAGCCTACACCAGATAGGCGTCGTTCATCCAAAGGCTTGCCAGACCAGTAGAGTGTGTAGCCTGCGCCGCGTTCTTGTAGGCTGCCTACATCTGCCAGGCGGACTTCACTGAGAGCGGCTATGTCGATGTCAAGTCTGAGGAGTTCATGTGAAATGAGGGCAGACCGACGTTCAGGTCGGTGGCTGTCAGCCTTGTCTAGCATGGTTCTGATGTTCCAGCATGCTAGCTTGTGTTTGTGAGCATCTTTTGAGGGGGAGGACGTGGAGGGGGAGGATGTGGAGGGGGAGGACGTAGACCTGTCCTCGGGACTGCGCAAAGGAGCTTTTAGGTGGAGTGCAGTGCGCGCAGTACTGGCCCCACCCTTTACACCCATGGTTCGTGTGCCGTGGCCAAGCAAGCTGGGATGTGGCAGCGAGGTCCTTGGGTCGTAGGTTTTATATCGGAGTGGCCTTCTCCTATGCAGTTTTCTTACCCGGGCTGGAGGAGTCTGCCTCCCCTCTTAGGTCGGTCCATATTGCCTGGATTGGGGCCGCCGCCGCCTACCCTCTGCCCGGAACGGGTCCGGGGCCACCGCTTCTCTCCCTGTGCCCAGACCGGTGCCGCCATCTCCAACTCTCTGCCCGGACCGGGGCCTCCGCCTGCCTCACTCGGCCGAGGCCGGGGCCGCCGCCTCCCCCTTGCTCCTGCCCGGACCGGGGCCGCCGCCTCCAACTCTCTGCCCGGACCTGCATCTGGGGGTTGGGGAATAAATCTGGGGAATGGGTGTATCTTTATTGAAGTTACTGTATATACATCAGGGAATGGGGAGTCTCTTTATTCAAGCTACTATACATTCTTATTAGGATTGGGGACTATCTTTAATGAAGATACTATGCATATGTCTGTGGATCGGGCTTATCATTATTGTAGGTTCTGTACATACATATGGGGATTGGGGAGAATCTTTATTGAAGGTACTGTACTTAATTCTGGGGAATGGGGAGCATCTTTATTGAAAGTACTGTATATTCATATGTGGATTAGCGAGTATCTTTATTGCAGGTTCGGGACATACATATGGGGATCAGGGTGTATCTTTATTGTAGGTTCTGTACATACATATGGGGATTGGGGAGTATCTTTACCAAGGTACTGTACATACATCTGTGGATTTGGCAGTAACTTTCTTGAAGCTTCTGTACATACATATGGGGATTGGGGAATATAATTATTGAATGAACTGTACATACATATAGGGATAGGGGAGTATCTTTATTGAAGGTACTATACATACATCTTGGGATTGGGGAGTATTGAAGGTACTGTACGTACATCTGGGAATTGGGGAGTATCTATATTGAAAGTACTGTACCTGCATCTGGGAGTTGGGGAATAAATCTGGGGAATGGGGAGTATCTTTATTGAAGTTACTGAACATACATCAGGGAATGAGGAGTATCTTAATTCAAGCTACTGTACATTCATATTAGGATTGGGAACTATCTTTATTGAAGATACTATACATGCGTCTGCGGATTGGGTGTATCATTATTGTAGGTTCTGTACATACATTTGGGGATTGGGGAGAATCTTTATTGAAGGTACTGTACTTAATTCTGGGGAATGGGGAGCATCTTTATTGAAAGTACTGTATATTCATATGTGGATTAGCGAGTATCTTTATTGCAGGTTCGGGACATACATATGGGGATCAGGGTGTATCTTAATTGTAGGTTCTGTACATACATATGGGTATTGGGGAGTATCTTTATTGAAGGTACTCTACAGACATATGGGGATCGGGGTTCATCTTTATTGTAGGTTCTGTACATACATATGGGTATTGGGGAGTATCTTTATTGAAGGTACTCTACAGACATCTGAGGATTGGGGAGATATTATTATTAAAGGTACTGTACATACATCAGGGAATTGGGATTATCTTTATTGAAAGTAGTGTAGATATATCTGGGGATTGGGAAGATCTTTATTGAATATACAGTACGTACATCTGGGGATTGGGGACTATCTTTATTGAAGGTACTGTACATACATATGGGGATTACAGAGAATCTTTATCTAAGGTACTTTACATACATCTATAGATTGTGATGTATCTTTATTGAAGGTACTGTATATACATCTGGGGATTGGGGAGTATCTTTATTGAAGGTACTGTACATACATCTGGGGATTGGGATGTATCTTTATTGAAGGTACTATATACATATGGTGATTGGGGAGTATATTCATTGAAGGTACTGTACATACATATGGGGATTGGGGAGTATCTTTATCAAAGGTACTGTACAGACATCAGTGCATTGAGGAGATCTTTATTAAATGTACTGCACGTACATAAGGGGATTGGGATTATCTTTAATCAAAGTACTGTACATACATCTGGGGATTGGGAAGATCTTTATTGAATATACTGTATGTACATCTGTGGATTGGGCAGTATTTTTATCGAAGTATCTGTACTTACAAATGCAGATCGAGCGTATCATTATAGAAGGTTCTGTACATACTTTGGGGATTGGGGAGAATCTTTATTGAAGGTACTCTACATATGGAGATTGGGGAGTATCTTTATGGAAGGTACTGTACATACATGTTGGGATTGGCGAGTATTTAAGGTACTGTACTTACATCTGGGAATTGGGGAGTATCTATATTGAAAGTACTGTACCTGCATCTGGGGGTTGGGGAATAAATCTGGGGAATGGGTGTATCTTTATTGAAGTTACTGTACATACATCAGGGAATAGGGAGTATCTTTATTCAAGCTACTGTACATTCTTATTAGGATTGGGGACTATCTTTAATGAAGGTACTATGCATACGTATGCGGATTGGGCATATCATTATTGTAGGTTCTGTACATACATATGTGGATTGGGGAGAATCTTTATTGAAGGTACTGTACTTAATTCTGGGGAATGGGGAGCATCTTTATTGAAAGTACTGTATATTCATATGTGGATTAGCGAGTATCTTTATTGCAGGTTTGGGACATACATATGGGGATCAGTGTGTATCTTTATTGTAGGTTCTGTACATACATATGGGGATTGGGGAGTATCTTTACCAAGGTACTGTACATACATCTGTGGATTGGGCAGTATCTTTCTTGAAGGTTCTGTACATACATATGGGGTTTGGGGAATATCATTATTGAATGAACTGTACATACATTTAGGGATAGGGGAGTATCTTTATTGAAGGTACTGTATATACATCTTGGGATTGGGGAGTATTGAAGGTTCTGTACGTACATCTGGAAATTGGGGAGTATCTATATTGAAAGTACTGTACCTGCATCTGAGAGTTGCGGAATAAATCTGGGGAATGGGGAGTATCTTTATTGAAGTTACTGTACATACATCAGGGAATGAGGAGTCTCTTTATTCCAGCTACTGTACATTCTTATTAGGTTTGGGGACTATCTTTATTGAAGGTGCTATCCATACGTCTGCGGATCGGGATTATCATTATTGTAGGTTCTGTACAAACATATGTGGATTGGTGAGAATCTTTATTGAAGGCACTACTTAATTCTGGGTAATGGGGAGCATTTTTATTGAAAGTACTGTACATTCATATGTGGATTAGCGAGTATCTTTATTGCAGGTTTGGGACATACATATGGGGATCAGTGTGTATCTTTATTGTAGGTTCTGTACATACATATGGGGATTGGGGAGTATCTTTACCAAGGTACTGTACATACATCTGTGGATTGGGCAGTATCTTTCTTGAAGGTTCTGTACATACATATGGGGTTTGGGGAATATCATTATTGAATGAACTGTACATACATTTAGGGATAGGGGAGTATCTTTATTGAAGGTACTGTATATACATCTTGGGATTGGGGAGTATTGAAGGTTCTGTACGTACATCTGGGAATTGGGGAGTATCTATATTGAAAGTACTGTACCTGCATCTGAGAGTTGCGGAATAAATCTGGGGAATGGGGAGTATCTTTATTGAAGTTACTGTACATACATCAGGGAATGAGGAGTCTCTTTATTCCAGCTACTGTACATTCTTATTAGGTTTGGGGACTATCTTTATTGAAGGTGCTATCCATACGTCTGCGGATCGGGATTATCATTATTGTAGGTTCTGTACAAACATATGTGGATTGGTGAGAATCTTTATTGAAGGCACTGTACTTAATTCTGGGTAATGGGGAGCATTTTTATTGAAAGTACTGTACATTCATATGTGGATTAGCGAGTATCTTTATTGCAGGTTTGGTACATACATATGGGGATTGGGGTGTATCTTTATCGAAGGTACTCTACAGACATCTGTGGATTGGGGAGATCTTTATAAAATGTACTGTACATACATACATCAGGGGATTGGGATTATCTTTTTTGAAAGTACACTACATCTATCTGGGAATTGGGAAGATATTTATTGAAGATACTGAATGTACATCTGGGGATTGGGGACTATCTTTATTGAAGGTACTATACATACATCTGCGGATTGTGCAGTATCTTTATCGAAGTATCTGTACTGACATATGCGTTTCGGGCATATCATTATTGAAGGTTCTGTACATACATATGGGGATTGGGTAATACCTTTATTGAATGTACTGTACATACATCTGGGGATTGAGGAGTATTGAAGGTACTGTACATATATCTGTGGATTTGGGATTAACTATATTGAAAGTACTGTACATAGATCTGGTGGTTGGGAGTATCTTTATTGAAAGTACTGTACATAATTCTGGGGAATGGGGACTATCTTTATTAAAAGTACTGTACATTCATATGTGGATTAGCGTGTATCTTTATTGCTGGTTTGGTATATACATATAGGGATAGGGGTGTATCTATTCTAGGTTCTGTACATACATTTGGGGATTGGGGAGTATCTTTATCGAAGATACTGTACAGACATTTGTGGATTGGGGAGATCTTTATTAAATGTACTGTACATACATTTGGATATTGGGATTATCTTTATTGAAGGTACTGTACATATATCTGGGGATTTGGATGTATCTTTATTGAAGGTACTGTATATACATATGGTGATTGGGGAGTGTCTTTATTGCAGGTTCTGTACATACATATGAGGATTGGGAGTATCTTTATTAAAGATACTGTACATCAATCTGTGGATTGTGGAGTATCTTTCTTGAAGGTACTGTACATATATTTACATTTTTCATTAAAGATAGATTTGTTAAACTTTTTTTTATGGTTTCGTTTAGTCGTGCATGGTGGGTAAACCCAGCTTATGATCAGTTTGTCAGTCTCAATTACGGTTGCAAGTCAGGGGCCACCTCTACGCCTATTTTCTTGGCTACCCTTGACCTTCACATCTTTGGGACGCCATAAGAAGCTAGAGCAACCAAAAAGGTGATGGGGCAGACAAAAGGAGCCAGTCTGTCACTGGACAAGCAGGGATCGTCAACACGCACATGCACACTGAGTGCACGGGGCAGAGGCTCTCTGCCTCCTCGAACCAGTGTAATTAAGGAAATCTGTTGGTATTTTTGACTTTTATGCCCCATTCGACCCATCATATTTGTACGAGACCAGAAAAAAAATTCACTTTCCCTACAGATTCAAATCTTCCTAACATTTATCACCTGATGGGTCTTGATTGAAAAATCAAGGCAAGATAGAACCAGCAGATTTTATTGTGCACTCTGTACAATTGCAGCTATTAAAATTTTATACAATATATACAAATTAAATAATCACAAACCCTCATCCCTCTGACTTAAATGAGCAGAATCTATACATTAACCCCAACCCTGAAAGCGACAGAGAGGAGGTGATTTCTTCCCCCGTACCCAACCATTTTTGCCTTCTCTCACCCAGAGGTCGGCAGCCCTGGTGGTCTCAAGGTGATGAACTCCCCCTCTTAATGACAGCAGCTAGTGCAAAAATTATCATCCTTCATTCAATGTCATTGGCAGTGTGGGTGGGAGGTGAAGGGGATAGCCTTTTCCTTTGGAATTGGTGTTCTGTATGAAACAACAGGGTGGGATAAAGCAAATACCACAGTGATCCAAGTGACCATGTTCACCATGGGAGATGACCGGGCATTACTCACTAATCCAGTCAATGAGCTCCCCAGCATGGGGGGGCGGGGTTTGTAGAGGGGAGTCACCGGCAGAATGATAGGCTCCTGACGCCAAATCGATCACAACTGTAGATGGTTGTCAAGTGCACTCAGGGACAACAACACACTAGGAAGGATTGCTGAAGAGGTTAGTGCCTTTGTGCAGTGGAGACGGGAGGAGGTAAAACACCCCCTCGCATCACCAAACAAACCCCCTTCTGTAGCCGCCGGGCCAGGTGTGGCCTGTGGGTGGCAGGTCTACAGGAGTGGAGGCACGACCCGGGATTGGTGCAGGACTACATTTCAGAGCCCCAGTGTTGCCGCAGACCTTGAGCACTGCAGCAACCTGTCGCTGCTATTAGTGGTGTACTTTTAAGTTTAAGACGCACAGCAAGGTAATAGGCCTTTCGGGCACGCACCACACAAACACAACCAATCAACCTACAACCCCACCCCCCCATGTTTTGGAAGGGTGGAAGGAAACTGAGTAAAAACCCCCAGACACAAACACCTCACAGATTACTGGCGCCATTTTTACCCATTTCCCTACCCCCCCCCGTGACTATTGTTCATCTATTTAAGAAAAAAACTAGAAAGATCTTTCTCAACAGCAGCCCTCGTGTACATTTGAGAAGGGGTGGGGGTCAGGGAGAATGGGGTGAAGGATTTGTTGGGAGAACCCATCCCTGGATGAGTGCAGAGCCACCTCAGGTCCCTCTACTTTGGATAAACATTGAGCAATGCCACGGTGGAGGGCAGGGGGTCTTTACTTCCTTTTGAGACTATGGGAGAGAAATCAAGCCTTAAAACACACCGATTGAGATGGCACCTATGTCCAGGGGAGACCTGAATAAGATAGATCATGCTTTTTATTAAATTACCTTTTCAATAGCTAGTGAGGAAGCCCTTTGATTCCAAGAATTCAACTGTGCTTAATTAGCACCCGAGCAGAGGGGGGAAGGTACCCACTTTTCCCCAAGCCCCCAGGATCTCGCCGCATAGCGGGTCCAGGGCACGGATTTCCAGGAATAATGAAGCCCTCCCTCCCCCAACACACCCCCCCCCCACCCACACGCTCGATCACACGGTGACCAGGCACGGGACCTATTCGCTCACCGACCCACAGCATGAGTCTAGATCATGAACAAGTTCGTGGCCAGGGCCAGGCTTGGCAGGAGTTGGACCTTCAGGAGCTGTGTCAGCCTGCAAACCACCCCCCCCCCTCCCCAACCCCAGCAACACAAGATATGTAGAGGTGCACAAATAATCCATCTTCAATGTCAAAGTTTTCCAACAAGGGGTCAAAGCAAAAATAAACAGGAAAGAAACTTTTAAAAAAAAAAATCAACTGGCGTGGCAAGGTGCAAAGCCGGGAGCTGGTTTCACCTTCCAAGGCGGCAGTTCGAGTGGATAGAGAGATGCTGCAGGCACTTTGGGTGAGAGCATCCCTGGGTAGAAGGGGGAAGTCAGTATTTTGGGTTGGCACCCTCTTCTTTCAAAAGAGGACACCCCCGGCTCTCTCCATAAATGTTCCTTGGTCCGTCGAGTCATGCTTGCTCAACTTCCCGTTTCTTACCTACCCCTTGATTACTTCACCGCCTGGGGCTCCAAACTGTTTGCAGCCTCAATCTCCTCCAACACCCCACCCTCCAAATTTAGTCTTGTGGAACCCTGAAAAAAAAATGTAGACATACCGCCCTTCCGGCCCATGAGTCTGTGCTGCCCAATTACACCCCATTAACCTCCACTCCCAGTACGTTTCGAATGGCGGGAGGAAACCGGAGCTCCCCCGGGGGAAACCCACGCAGACACAGAGAGAACAGTGCTGGATTTGAAACCCCAGAGGCTGGCACTGCAACAGCGATGCACGAACTGCGCTGCCCTTGACGGAAAGCGTGGGAAGGAAGGGAAAAATATAATGTCCTCCCTCCCCAACCCCCACCAAATTCAAATAAAAAAAGGATTGTCTGTGACACATTATCCCTCAGGGACATTCATTGCAAGGACCCGTCTGGAAAATTCAGTTTCTAAGGATACTACAAAACTTCAGCAAAGACCTCATTAGTAAAGCGAGGCCGAAATAATAATCGAGAGAGAGTAGGGCATTTGTCGCGGTCTTGTCTCATAGCATGCCAAAGAGGTTCCAGCCATCTTTTACAGTGCGCCTCGAGTAGTTCAGAGTGCGAGGAGAGGAAGAGAATAAAAAGTGCTTGCCATCAAAATCCACAAAGTCAGTTCCAGGTCTTCCAACACCACTGGATTTTCACAGGACCTGTGCCTGGGGAAGGAGCAGCTGGTAATACGGTGGGATGGGGAAGATGGCCACAAGGATCTCGTCTTGCAATCTAATCTGGGTGCATCAGAACGAAGCCTCGGGGGTGACTCAGCACGAACCGCAGGGTTGAGTGTACTTAACACAACAGGAGAGGGTGGGAAGCTGATGCACGTCTGCTTTTACTGGAGATTTCCGATGCTCCCCACCCGCATCGGAGATCATCTTGCGTCCAGTCGTGAAGCGAAGGCTGGGGGGGGGTGGGGTGTTTGTGACAGAAGGGTGGGGTGGAGGAAAGCTTAGGAGCAAAGCATCCACAATACCCGAGTACCCCCCCACCCCAACTCCCCTTCTGCTCCCGCCCTGACCAGCCTTGAGGCGCTGCAGTCTGATCTGAGCAGTCAGTGCTGGGCGCCAGGCCTCTCGAGCTTCTGTAGTCTCCGTCGGCGCAGCTCAGCCGTGTCCGGCTCTCCAAGGGGGTCATCCCCGTCTTCCGGGGGGTTATCTGAGTCCAGCATGGTGTACCCCACTGCACCTTCCAGTTCGCTCTGCCCTGCAAGCACCAGACGGTCAGTTAGGCGCGAAGACCCTCCTGCTGCCACACAGCACGGGAACAGGGGTCAGGCAATGAATCCCTCCCCTCTCCCAAACCATTAATACACTCCCAAGTTCTCCATCCCAACCAAATTCCAGATCTGGTCCAGATAGCAAGGCTAGTGAAGTCTGTATATTGCTGAGGCAAATCTCATGGAGTGGGAAAACAGGCAAGATGGACATGCATTTAAAACCCTTAAAGGAATTCACCAAAGAAATGGACAAAGCCCTTCCATGGGCACCCATATACAATATGGAACGCAGCTACTAAGTGGAGGGATAAACTCCTGGAAATGCTTTGGACGGGGAACCTCTGATTCATTATCCCCAGATAAGCTTTTACCTATTTCCTCGGGGGTGATGGTTGGTTCTGTCGAGGTAGTACTGGCCGCTGGTATGGGAGGACGGGCCGATTCCCCTAGCGAATCCACCTGCATTCCGGTTGTGGGCTCCATCGTCTCTGCACTGGGCGCCGTCCCTTCACTTGTCATCGTTCTGGGGGGGCTGGAGAAAGGCAGCTGGATTTACCCTCTCCCCGAATGAGAAGCAGGGGTCAGTCCCACCCAGGCTCTTGAAGCTGGTTGTGCGGGCACTGGCCAGGTGTTCACACACATGGGGAGGAGGAGCGGGAAATAGAAAAACAGCCGGGAGGGAGGGGGAGCACGGAGCTCTGAGAAACAACGGTGGGGGGAAGGGGGGCACAGAGCTCTGAGAAACGACCTGGGTGAGACAGGCACAGAGCTCTGAGAAACAACTGGAGGGGAGAGGGGCACAGAGCTCTGAGAAACAACTGGAGGGGAGAGGGGCACAGAGCTCTGAGAAACGACCGGGAGGTGGGGACGGAGCACTAGGAAACAACCGGGGGGGGGGGGGGGGGAGAGTGGGAAGAGCACAGAGCTCTGAGAAACAACTGGGAGGGGGGCACGGAGCTCTAGGAAACCAGAGCTGGAGGAAAGGAGACGTGGGTATAGGCAAAGGGAGATCTGACGGAAACTGGAGGGGTCCCTACTGATGGTTGGAGGATGCCCAGACAGAATACGAGGGGTTGAAGCAGCCCACCTGAGGGTAGCTACCACTGAGAGGTACTGGTGAATCTGGACCATGGCCGCGTCCAGGAGGGTATGGATGTTCTGGAGACACTGCAGTCGCGCCTCCAGGTTCTGCCGCTCCTGCCCCTCCATTGCTCGCAGTTCCTCTTCTGTCAGGCCGGCAAAGCCAGTGGGAGGCATCGGCATTGGAGGCATTGCTGCGAGGGAAGCAGGAAACTGTTGGTGTGTGTGGTGGAGCGGCAGGGCGCAGAAACAGATCCTGTTTCCTAGCCCTGAACTCATCCAGAGCTCCTTGTCTGGCAGTGCACCCCCACCCCCCCCAAAAAAACTGTGCCGTCCCCGCTGTCCAGCTTATAGCCCCCCACAAATCCGTCCCCCCCAACACATCTGACCCCCACTCCGGTAACGCACCCACCTCCAACAACCGTACCCCCTCCAGCAATGCACTCCCCTCACAACCGTCCCCACTCCGGCAACGCAACCCCCCCTTCCATCCACCCACTGCCCTCCAAAATAGAGAAGGTGCTCCTAAGTTCCCCTTTAAACCTATACCACTCCCTCCCCGGTCCACGAATCCCCTCACCTCGTCTCAGGTCCTCTTGCCTCCCCCTCCTACCACAATGTCTTCCCCCCCCCCCTACCCCACAGCCCCTGTCTCCCCTCACCACTGGTCCCCGTGTCTGCTGCCCCACCCCACTCCCACTCCAACCCAGTTGCCACCGGTCCTCCCGCCACTGGTCCTCACGCTTGCCCCCCCACCCAACGGCTGGGTCAGAGCAGGAGCGTTGCACTCGCTCTTACCGAGAGGCGGGGGTGGCGGCAATCCCACCCAAGGTGCCGACGAGAACGGAGGGAATGAGAAGGGAAAACCCGGGATCGAGCTGGCCGGCGAAGGCTCCAGACCGGAGCTGTCATTCTGCAAAGCATCACCGTTGGCAACTGGAATTCGAAAAGGACACAGAAGAGGCAGTGGTTAGTGAGAACGTAGCCCGGGGGAGGAGGAAGGACAGGTGTGTTGCAATCAGAAGACCCAATTGTGGTTCTACAACCTAAAAGGCTCTTCAGCCCATCTGGTCTCTGCTAACCTAACTCATCCCATTTGCCGACATTTGGCCCACATCCCTCTAAATATTTCCTATCCCATGCACCTCTCTAAAGGTCTTTTAAACATTACTGCCAGCTCACTCCACTGCCCACTGTGCAAAAAAGGTGCCCCTCAGAAATCCCTCCTCCTGTCCCATCTTAAATCCATGCCGCTAAATTTCCTTACTCTGGTTAAAAACTATACCACTCATGATTTTTATGAGTCTAAGAAGAGACCCCCTCTCTCTCGGGAAGAAAATTCTTGCCTGTCCCATTTCCTTTCCTTATACAAGCTGCGCCTCACTTATCCAGCCGTTCTGTGATCCAGCAACTCCCACAGGTCTGGTGCATTTGAATCCGCTGCCGTTACTACATACTCCTGATAGTGCGGGACACGAACCCCGGTCCTGATCGCAGGGGCTGTGAAGGTTTTACGCTAACTGTGCCCCCACAGTGTGATTTCCTGTTTTAAGCTTCAAATTAAATTTAGACATAAAGCATGATAACAGGTCATTTCGGCCCACAGGTCCGTGCCACCCAATTTACACCCCATTAACCTATGTTTCGAATGGTGGGAGAAAACCATAGCCTTTGTGGGGGAGACACGGGGAGAACGTACAAACTCCTTACAGACAGTGTGGTATTTGTAAAGAGGCTAACCGCTATGCCCCCCGCACATTAGGGTTAGGGTTAGGATTAGTAACCCTTAATAACAGAAAATAGACTTCATTCACAACTATCTACAGAGAGAAAACCATTCAAAGCCTCTTTCGCTTCCCTATCTATACATTTCCATCAGTGTACATTGTTACACTCTCTTCTATTTATCAGCCTTGCCTGCACTGTGGCACCTTGTTGTTACTCCCCTCTCTGTTTGACAGACTTCCTGTCAGTCTCAGCCCCTCAGTGCACGGTGACAGAAGGACTCCAAACTGTGGTCCTTCCCCACAGTGCCCTCATGCTGGCCGCACCAAGCCTCAGCGTGCGTGCTCCTCAGGACTTGCTCCTGCAGCCTGGACTGTGCCAGTTGGCAGTATTCCCTCACGACATCTCTGCGGGCCGAAAGACCAACTGGCCTCAGGCAGATCAAAGGGCGAGATGACAGACTTGTGACAGAGTATATAGATAAATTGGGAAAGGTTTGTTAATGTAGGCCACATACAAACACTTTAAAACAGATCTTATTTGAAGTACTGGAGCTCTGCCCAATGCTGGACATATCGAGGCCTCGGAGCATTTGCAAGAGCTTTGAAGAGTGCTCAAGAGACCACTAATGGATTGTTGTTTATAAAAGACAACAGATGAAAGATCTTGTCAGAGCTGGAATAAAGCTTGCTGTTTTAAGAGGGTCATGTGGTTTTGCAGGCAGAGTCAAACAGGCTTTTCTCTCTCTGTGTCAGAGAGAGAGAGACACACACACACACATATCACTTGTACAGTATTACAGCCAGCAGAAGTAGCTGGGTCTGGAACAGGACAAGCTGGAAAGCTCCATTTTGGAAGACAGCCTGGTCAAAGCCCCTGTGGTTCAAGCAAGAGGAGAGGACTGGCTGTCTAATGTTTCACTTGGAATAAGAGAAACAGAAAAGGCACTCTGTGATGACCTGAAAGAAAGAGGTGATCATCTTGAGAACCCCAAGGGGGCAAGTTTCATCAGCAAGACACTGGAGTGGCTGATTAAAAAGGAATCAGTTGTGGATGTCGTGGAACAGCAAATGTCTCTCTGAAAACCGACAAGAACCTTCCTGAGCGGTAACCATTTACCTTTCAAGCACCAAAGCCTGGTAAACTTTATAAATATTAAATGCTGTGCACAGTATAAGAATTGCCTGCAACCAATGAATTTGGAGGAAGGAGAAGTGAGATTGGATTGTGAAGCAAAGAACTTTTCTGAACTTACACACACTTGAGCTTAGAGTTAGAAGGGGATTAAGTTAGGTTAAGTAAGTCAATAGACAAGTTAAAAGTTTGATCCTGTTTTCATGTTTAAAGGTAATTAAAAGCAACTTTTGATTAAGTAACCCTTTTTCTTGGTGAATATCTATTGCTACTGGGTTTATGGGTCCTCTGAGCTTGTAATAGTCTTCCAGAATAATGAGACGGCCTCTACTGCTTCCTTGGGCAGAGAATGTTGCATTTGCAATAGAGGGCCCTCTTTGTACAGCAGACCAGGTGGATCTGGAGCTTGGGTTGCCAATGGATCAAACTGAAGTCTCCGTGGCTACAGAGCACTGGAGGCGAATCCACAGGCACTCAGCATCTCTGCTTCTCTTACTGCAAGGGGGCACCTAGCCATACTAATGGCAACTCTTCGTCTGCCTTATGGAAGGCAAAATCAGATTTTGTAATATTACATTTCCTGTATTATTCCATGAGCATAAACTGGGAACTGGTCAATTTTGGATACAGGACCCAGGCACCCTCCACTATGCTGCTGCCCTCCAGACCAGCTGTTCTAAACCCTGGGCATGGGGGTGGGATAGGCGAGTGCCCCTGCTGAGAACAGCTGCTTGACATAATCTGCTGATCCTTTTCAATTCTGATCATTCACCCCAGGCTGACTGTAAAGCGAAGTTGGTTGCTTCAGCTTCTCCACACTGGAGGGCCTGGGCGCAGACAACGAAATCGCTTGGCTGGGTGCCTTTGCTCTGCCTGCATCAGTGATAGGGATCTCCCAGCGGTCAACAATTTCAATTCTGTGCCGACGCATCTATCCTTGGCCTCATGAATAGTCAAACCAAGGCCACCTGTACATCAAATATTTCATCTGGACACTACAACCAGATGGCATTAACACTATCCCTCAGTCTCCTTTCTCCCCACCGCCTCCAGCTCTCCATCCCATGTAACAATTACAGTATGGAAACAGGCCATCTCCACCCATCTAGTCCGTACCAATTTAAGTGAAACTCCACTAGTTCCATCTACCCGCTCCCTGCCCATAACCCTCTAACCCCCTCACATCCATGCACTCATCTAACCTCCTCTTAAATGACAGAATTGACCCTGCTTAAACCACCTCTTCCGGAAGGTCATTCCACTCAGCAACCACTATCTGAGTGAAGAAGCTTCCTCTCATGTTACCTCTAAAGTTTTGCCCCTTAACATATGACCTTGTTCCAATCTCACCTACCCTCAAGGAGAAGAGCCTATTCACATCTATTCCCCTAAATACCTCCATCAAATCCCCCATCAACCTTCTATGTTCCAATGAATAAAGACTCAGTCCAATCAATCTTTCTCCATATTCTAGATACTGCAATCCAGGCAATATTTTAGTAAATCTTCTCTGCACCCTCTCTACCTTATTGATATCCTTCCTATAATTTGGAGACCAGAATTGCACACAATATTCCAAACTTGGCCTCACCAATGCCTTGAACAGTCTCAACATCACCTCCCAGCTCCTATATTCTATGCTTTGATTTATAAAGGCCAGCATACCTAAAGTCTTCTCCACCCCATCTACATGGGAATCCACCTTCAAGGAATGATGAACAGTTATTCCAAGATTCCTCTGCTCCTCTCTCCATTCCTCTTTCCTTTCCTCCAGCTCTCCATCCCCTTCCCTCTCCATTCAAATAGCCTCCAGCTCTCCACCCCCTTCTCTCTCCATCCCCTTCCCTCTCCATTCAAACAGCCTCCAGCTCTCCACCCCCTTCTCTCTCCATTCCTCCTCTCCCCCCACCCCTCTCCATTCACAGAGCCATCCCCACTCCTCATTTTCTGGTGTGCCCTCCCTCCCTTATCCACTTATTACCTTTTTCCTGTGGGCCTATGCTCCTCCCTCTGCCCTATCCCCTGCTTGCTCATGCCTCAATGAAGGGCTAAGGCCCAAAACATTGGTGATGTATCTTTACTTTTGCTACATTAAGCCCACTGTTTGACCTGCGTTGGGCTGTTGCTTTGTCTCACCACAGGTGTGTGATTCGGAACCACACTTTTGTCTTGCCACCGTCTTTCCCAATTTGCAGCAATGCCGGGCACCTCGCGATGCCATCGGGGCACTGAGGGAGGAGGCTGCAGCAAGGCCAGTGCTGTTCCACACCGCACCTGGGCTGTGAACCGGCTCGCTCATGAGAGCCCCTCTGTGAGATCACAGGGCTGCTGGGACCCTCCTGACAGTGGCAGCGAGGAGAGAACCTCCCCTCTCAGCCAAGACAGCCCCATGCTTATGTGAGCATCGTGTTAATGAGCCAGGGAGTAAAAACACAATGCTGGAAACACTCAGCAGGTCAGTGTACTTTATGTAGCAAAGGTACATAACCAATGTTTCGGCCTTGAGCCCTTCATCAAGGTTCGACTTGGCAGGAATGACAGTTGGGGAACATTCAAGAGAGAATCCCACAGAATTCCCTTCGGAGGCCAAAGGAGAACTTCTTCAGGGTAGGCATCCCATGAATAGATTTGGCAGAGTTTTGTGGTAGACAGGAGTGAAACATGAATGTTTGCAGACCCCATGGTTGAAGTAAAAAGCCCAACGCTGGGGAAAACTCAGCAGGTCAAACAGCATCCTTTATGTAGCAAAAAGATACAGAACCAACGGTTTGGGCCTGAGCCTTTCATGAGCAAAATGAGGACAGGTGCCCAAACAAAATGGAGGAGGCGAGGAGCATAGTCCCAATGGCAGGAGATAAAAGGTGGATAAGGGAGGGACGGCACAGCAGCAAACAGTGGGAGGGGGAAATAGCTCTGGAGAGCTGGAGGAGAGGAGACAGAGGGGTGGGGAAGGGGGGAGAAAAAAAAATGGGGAGTGGGTAGCAGGTACCAGTGAAGTCAACATTAATGCCATCTGGTTGGAGGGCACCCAGATGAAAATTTAGGCACTACTCCTCCAATGTATGGAAATTTATAAAGTACACTGTTTGACCTGCCTTTTTGCTCATACCTTGATGAGGGGCTCAAGACCGAAATGTTGGTTATGTACGGAACCATAGAACACTACAGCACAGAAACAGGGCCTTTCTAGTCTGTGCCAAACCATTTTTTTTTAAGCCTGGTCCCACTGACCTGCACCCAGTCCGTAGCCCTCCGTACCTCTCCCATCCACGTGCCTGTCCAAATTCTTCTTGAGTGTGAAAATGGAGTCCACATTCACCAACTCAGCTGGCAGCTCGTTCCACACTCCCACCACTCTCTGTGTGAAGAAGTTCCCCCTCATGTTCCCCCTAAACTTTTCCCCTTTCACCCTTAACCCATGTCCTCTGATTTGTATTCACCTACCCTCAGTGGGAAAAACCTACCTACATTTATTCTCTGTCCCCCTCATATTTTAAATACCTCTATCAAATCTCCCCTCATTCTTCTACGCTCCAGGGAATAAAGCCCTAACCTGTTTAACCTTTCCCTGTAACTCAGTTCCTGAAGTTAACATCCAGGCAACATCCTAGTAAATCTTCTTGCACTCTTTCCGTCTTATTGATATGTTTCCTGTAGTTCAGTGATAAAATTGCACACAATACTCATAATTTGGCCTCACCAATGTTTTGTATAATTTTACCATAACATCACAACTTCTATATTCAATACTTTGATTTCTGAAGGCCAATATGCCAAAAACTCTTTCACAACCCTATCCATCTGCGATGTCACTTTTGAGGAATTATGCATCTATATTCCCAGGTCCCTCTGTTCTACTCCACTGCTCAGTCCCCTACCATTCACTGTGTACGTCCTTTCTTGGTTTGTCCTTCCAAAATGCAACACCTAACATTTGTCTGCATTAAATTCCATCTCCCATTTTTCATCCCATTTTTCCAGCTGGTCCAAATTCCTCCGCAAGCTTTGAAAACCTTTGTCGCTGTCCACAGCACCACCAATCTTAGTGTCACCTGCAAACTTGCTGATCCAATTGACCACATTATCACCCAGATCATTGGTGGTTCCAGCACCGATCCATGAGGTACACCACTAGACACAGGCCTCCAGTCTGAGAAGCAACCACTATTTGGTGATCTCCGACCAGCCATTCACCATGAATGACTAACCTCCCATGTGGGACCTTGTCAAAGGTCCATTATGGCAACATCTACAGCTTTTCCTTCATCAACTTTCCTGGTAACCTCCTCGGAAAACTCTATAAAACTGGTTAAACACAATCTACCATGCACAAAGCCATGTTGACTATCCCAATCAGTTTCTGGCTATCCAAATAATTGTATGTCTGATCTCTTAAGAGCATCTTCCAATAATTTACCTACTACTGTCGTCAGGCTCACCGGCCTATAATTTCCAGGGTTACTTTTGGAGCCTTTTTTAAACAATGAAACACTTGAACTATCCTCCAATCCTCTAGCACCTCAACTGTAGCTAAGGACATTTTAAATATTTCTGCCAGAGCCCATGCAATTTATACATGAATCTCCCTCAAGGTCTGAGGGAATATCTGGTCAGGCTCTGGGGATTTATCCACCCTTATTTTAATCTTTGCTTTACAAAGTGTACTGCTTGACGTGCTGAGTTTCTCCAGCATTGTGTTTTTACTTCAGAATCTGCAGACTTTCATGCTTTACTCCTCTCTACTGGAAGACTCTACAAAATCTCTTCAAGGGATGCCTGCCCTGAAAAAGTTTCCTTTGCTCTTTGATGGGAGTTTGGTGAGATTCTCTCTCTCACTGCTCCCCATCTGTAATCCCCAGTCAGTCATACCTTGATGAAGGGCTCAAGCCTGAAACACTATGTATGTTTATCTTTGCTATAATACAAAGTACAGTTTGACCTGCTGAGTTTCTCCAGCAGTAAAACATGAAAATCTGTTGAAGTTAAAAAAAAACACACAAAGCCAGAAAAACTCAGCTGGTCAAGCAGCATCCTTTATAAAGCAAAGGTATAAATACATAAGCAATGTTTCGAGCTTGACCTCTTTATTAAGGTGTGGAAAAATGTCAGAAGGCATCTGAACAAAAGAGTGGGGGAGGGGGGAAGGGAGGTCACAAAGGCAGGAGAAGGGAGGGAGGGAGGGAACAACAGCGATCAAGTGAAGGGAGGGAGGAAGGTGGGAGGGGGAGGAGGAGAGCAGGACAGCAAAAATCAGAGGTCGACGTTATTGCCATCTGGCTGGAGAGGGCCCAAATAGAATATCAGGGGTCGTTTCCCCAGTTTGTGGGTGGTCTTGGTGGGACATTACACAAGGCCAATGACAGACATGCGAGTGTGGGAGTGTGATGCAGAACTGAAATGGTTGGCCACTGGGAGGTCTGTGTCACTGGTGCGGACGGAGCGAAGGTGCTCAGCGATGTGATCTCACAATCTGTGCCCATTCTCTCCAGCGTTGTGTTTACACTTCAATCTGCAGAATTTCATGTTTCACTAATGAGCCAGGGAGCCGACTCCCCGATCCAGTACCATTTCTGCTGATGCACCATCGACAGCAAGCTTCAAGATTAATCAACGCGCCCCACGAAACAGCAGAATTATGGACACAATGCAGGCCATCTCAAAACAACCCAACCCCTCCGATTGCTTCATCGACACTTACTGCTCTCTTGCCGTGTGAAAGGAAACTCCCCACCCCGGTCTCAAGGAGAGATCACTCATCACGATTCAAGTGCAGTTTTGTTTTGTCTCCACAGCTATCTCCACACCTGAACACTAGTAAAATAACATTGCTCTTGTTCTGTGTGGTAACCTGCCTGAATGACATATCGACCATATCCTCAGCGGTGAAATGTTTTGTAAGGTTGGGGTTGAAGCATCTCAGCTCCTGTCTGAGCAGTGACGTGGATTCATTCCAATTTGCCGACTGAAGCAACAGGTCAACAGCAGATGCCACCTCACTGGCTCTGCACAAAGCCCTGGAACATCAAGACAGCAAAGATGCCCTTTATCAACTTCAGTTCTGAGGTGCAAAGAGACTTGGGAGTCCTTGCGCAGGACACCGAAAGGCTGGGTCATGTTGAAGGTGCTAAATGCAATGTTGGCATTAATTTCTAGCAGGATACTACACGAACAGGGGACTGGAGAGACCTCATTTGGAGTACTGCATACAGTTTTGGGCACGACATTTGAGAAAAAAATTGCTGACGTTGGAGAGGGTTCAGAGAAGATTTGCTAGAATGATAACAGAATGAAAGGGTTAGTATAATGAGGAATGATTGTCAGCTCTTGGACTGTGTGGAATAGTCTGCAGACACTGTGATTGTAGTAAAAACACACCAAAATGCTGGAGGAACTCGGGCGGTCTTTTCAGTGTCTACAGGAGACAAAAAATATTTTGCCCATGTTTCAGGCCTGAGCACTTCTTCAAGGAATAAGTAGTACACGCCAGAAGCAGGAAATCTCAGAATTCAGACAATGCTGGCTGGGGGAGGAATCCAGACCAAACAAAAGATGTTAATTGGAAATGATAAGAGAGTAAGTAAGAATTTATCATGCTTGTGTGAAAGGAGACGGAAAGGAATGGATAGACAGAGATAGGAAAAGGCAAAGTCGGCAGGGGGAGGGGAAGTGGGGAGGGTTAGAACGAAAGCCAGAGAAGTTTATATTAATGCCATCAGGTTAGAGGGTGCCAAGTCGGAAGAAGTGTTGTTCCTCTGGGTGGTCTCAGTCTGGCAGTGTACAAGACCATGGATAGGCATGTCAGCAAGGGAACGGGATGGAGAATTGAAATGGTGGCTACTGGGAGATGCACGCTATGGCGACAGAGCCGAAGTGCTCAACGAAGCGATCTTCCAGTCTCTCCGATGTAGAGGAGTCCATAAAGGGAGCACCAGATGCAGCTGATGACCCCCTGCAGATTCATGAGTGAAACGCTGCTTCACTTGGAAGGGCTGTTTGGAGCCCTGAATGGTGCTGAGGGGGGAGGCTTGGGTGCAAGTGGAGCATCTCCTGTGGTCCCAGGGAGACTATTGGTGGAGAGGTAGGAGTCCCTGCGGAAAGCGGAGAGGGGAAGACACGCCTAATGGTGGGGTCACATAGTAGGCAGCACAAGAATGAGAGAAGACATCAGAGGCATTCCGAATACTGAAAGACCTGGACAGAGTCGATGGAGCAAGGAGGTAGGGGAGTCCAGGACAAGTAGGTATAATTTTAGGATAAGGGGGCATCAATTTAAAACAGAGATATGGAAATATTTCTTTAGACAGAGGGTCGTGACTCCGTGGAATTTATTGCCACGGGCAGCTCTGGAAGCAAGGTATTTAAGTCAGACATTGACAGATATTTGATTAGTCAGGTCATCTAGGGGCATAGAGCTGAGGGGGGTAGATGGATCAGCTCATGATTAGAAGGGTGGAGCAGACTCAATGGGCCTACCTCTGCTCCAATATCTTGAGATTCAACACCATCATCTCCTCAGACTCCAAGACCTGGGACTCAACACCCCACTGTATAATTCAATCCTGGGTTTCCTCACCGCTAGGCCACAATCAGTGAGAACAATCTCCATCAGTACTGGAGCTCCACGGGGTCAAGTTCTTAGCCCACTGCTATTCACCTATGACTGTGTGGCTCAGTATTACAATAACACCATCTACAAATTTGCTGGCGATACCACAGTAGTGGGCTGAATAAAAATGGCCGATGGGTCAGCGTACAGGAGGGAGATTTAAAACTTGGCTGAATGGTACACCAACAACAACCTTGCAATCAATGTTACCAAAAACAAAGGAGGTGATTGTTGACTTCAGGATCATGGGAAGATTTATTACACTGCTGTATATAACCATATATAACCACTTACAGCACAGAACAGGCCAGTTCGGCCCTACTAGTCCATGCCTCACCCCCCTGGTCCCATTGACCAGCACCCGGTCCATACCCCTCCAGTCCTCTCCTCTCCATGTAACTATCCAGTCTTTCCTTAAATGTAACCAATGATCTCACCTCAACCACATCTGCCGGAAACTCATTCCACATCCCTACCACCCTCTGCGAAAATAAATTTCCCCTCATGTTCCCCTTATAATTTTCCACCTTCAATCTTAAACCATGCCCTCTCGTTTGAATCTCCCCCACTCTTAATTGAAAAAGCCTATCCACATTTACTCTGTCTGTCCCTTTTAAAATCTTAAACACCTCTATCAAGTCCCCCCTCAATCTTCTACGCTCCAGAGAAAAAAGCCCCAGTCTGCACAACCTTTCCCTGTAACTCAAACCTTGAAATCCTGTCAACATTCTCGTGAATCTTCTCTGCACTCTCTCTATTTTGTTTATATCTTTCCTATAATATGGTGACCAAAACTGTACACAGTACTCCAAATTTGGCCTCACCAATGCCTTGTACAATTTCATCATAACCTCCCTACTCTTGAATTCAATACTCCGATTTATGAAGGCCAACATTCCAAATGCCTTCTTCACACCATCTACCTGAGTATCAGCCTTGAGGATACTATTTACCAAAACTCCTAAATCCCTTTGTTGCTGTGCACATCTCAATAGCCTACCATTTAATGCATATGACCTATTTAGATTTGCCTTTCCAAAATGTAAAACCTCACCCTTATCTGTATTAAATTCCATCAGCCATTTCTCAGCCCACACCTCCAGCCTTCCTAAATCACCTTTTAATCTACGGTAATCTTCCTCACTGTCCACAACACCACCAATCTTTGTATCATCCGCAAACTTGCTTATCCAATTCTCCACCCCTACTCTGACACCTCCCATCCAACCATTGCTGAATCCATTTCACTACCTCCTTATTTATACCTAATGCCTCCACCTTTTTTCCTAACCTCCTGTGGGGAACTTTGTCAAAAGCTTTACTAAAGTCTAAATAGACAACATCCACAGCTTTCCCTTCAACAACCTTTTTTGTAACCCCCTTGAAAAACTCAATCAGGTTTGTCAAGCATGATCTACCCCTGACAAAACCATGCTGATTACTCCCTATCAATCCCTGTACCTCCAAATATTTGTAAATTCCATCCTTCAGAACACTTTCCATTAACTTGCCCACCACAGACGTCAGACTCACGGGCCTATAATTCCCAGGTTTACATTTGGACCCTTTCTTAAACAGCGGAACCATATGCGCCACCCTCCAATCCTTTGGCACTACCGCCGTGGCCAGTGACATCCTAAATATCTCTGTTAATGACCCCACTATCTGTCCACAAGCCTCCCTGAGTGTCCTTGAGAATATTTTGTCCGGTCCAGGAGATTTATCCACCTTTATCTTTTTCAACACAGCCATCACTACCTCCTCGATTATCCTTGTATGCTTCATGACCTCCCCACTATTTTTCTTTACTTCAACTGGTTCAACATTTTTTTCCCTAGTGAATACCGAGGCAAAGAAATCATTTAAAATTTCCCCCATTTCCTCTGACTTCTCACTCAGCCTACCCTCATTATCTACAAGGGGTCCAATTTTATCCCTCACTAATCTTTTACTTTTAATGTGCCTATAGAAACCCTTTGGATTTATTTTTACTCTGTCTGCCAAAGCCTCTTCGTGCCTTTTTTTGGCCTTTCTAATTTCTTTCTTAAGATTCCTTCTACACTCATTGTAGTCCTCCTTCAAATTCTCAGCTCCCTGCTCTTTATACCTTTTGTACACCTCCCTTTTTCTCCTAACCAAATTTCCAATATTCCTCGAAAACCAAGCCTCCCTGTGACTTCCAGCCTTTCCTTTGATCCTCACTGGGACATATGTACTCTGCACCCTCAAAATTTCTTTTTTGAATATCCTCCATTTTTCATTAACATCCTTACCTGAAAATATCCTGTCCCACTCAATACTCCCCAAATCCTTTCTTATTCCTTCGTAATTTGCTCTTCTTCAATCCAGATCCTCAACTTTAGGCCCCTCCTTGCTCTTCCCTAAAACTAACAGAGTTATGATCACTAGACCTAATTTGTTCTCCAACATTAATGTCCGATACCTGACCTAGCTCGTTCCCTAACAGGAGATCCAGTATTACACCGTCCCAAGTCGGTTCTTCTACTAATTGATTTAGAAAACAATCTTGAACACATTTAACGAACAAGCCCATCCAGTCCTCTAACTATATGGGTATCCCAATCAATGTGAGGAAAGTTAAAATCTCACATGATCACTACCTTATGATTCTCACACATATACGTCATCTCCCTACAAATTTGTTCCTCTAATTTTCTTGGCCCATTTGGTGGTCTGTTATACACCCCTATTAGCACCCTCATGCCTCCTATTGTGACAGAGTATACAGAAATGTTTTTGGGAGAAAAATTAGGGAAGATTTGGTAAGGGACCTACTCTAGTAGGACACATACAAAAATTTTAAAACGGAACTTATTTAAAAAACTGGAGCTCTGCCCCATGCTAGACATGTCAGGGCCCCAGAGACTTCACTAATGGATTGTTGTTCACAAAAGGCAACCGATAAAAGATGTTGTAGAAGCCACAGATTGTCCAGAAGAGAACTTGCTGTTCTAAGAGGGCAAAGTGGTTTGTGAGAGGAGGGAGGGAGAGAGAGGAGGGAGGGAGAGAGAGGAGGGAGGGAGAGAGAGGAGGGAGGGAGAGAGAGGAGGGAGGGAGAGAGAGGAGGGAGGGAGAGAGAGGAGGGAGGGAGAGAGAGGAGGGAGGGAGAGAGAGGAGGGAGGGAGAGAGAGGAGGGAGGGAGAGAGAGAGGAGGGAGGGAGAGAGAGAGGAGGGAGGGAGAGAGAGAGGAGGGAGGGAGAGAGAGAGGAGGGAGGGAGAGAGAGGAGTGAGGGAGAGAGAGAGGAGTGAGGGAGAGAGAGAGGAGTGAGGGAGAGAGAGAGAGGAGTGAGGGAGAGAGAGAGAGGAGTGAGGGAGAGAGAGAGAGGAGTGAGGGAGAGAGAGAGAGGAGTGAGGGAGAGAGAGAGAGGAGTGAGGGAGAGAGAGAGAGGAGTGAGGGAGAGAGAGAGAGGAGTGAGGGAGAGAGAGAGGGGAGTGAGGGAGAGAGAGAGGAGTGAGGGAGAGAGAGAGGAGTGAGGGAGTGAGAGAGGAGTGAGGGAGAGAGAGAGGAGTGAGGGAGAGAGAGAGAGGAGTGAGGGAGAGAGAGGGAGGAGTGAGGGAGAGAGAGGGAGGAGTGAGGGAGAGAGAGGGAGGAGTGAGGGAGAGAGAGGGAGGAGTGAGGGAGAGAGAGGGAGGAGTGAGGGAGAGAGAGGGAGGAGTGAGGGAGAGAGAGGGAGGAGTGAGGGAGAGAGAGGGAGGAGTGAGGGAGAGAGAGGGAGGAGGGAGGGAGAGAGGGAGGAGGGAGAGAGAGAGGAGTGAGGGGGAGAGAGAGGAGTGAGGGGGAGAGAGAGGAGTGAGGGGGAGAGAGAGGAGTGAGGGGGAGAGAGAGGAGTGAGGGGGAGAGAGGAGTGAGGGGGAGAGAGAGGAGTGAGGGGGAGAGAGAGGAGTGAGGGGGAGAGAGGAGTGAGGGGGAGAGAGAGGAGTGAGGGGGAGAGAGAGGAGTGAGGGGGAGAGAGAGGAGTGAGGGGAGAGAGAGGAGAGGGGGAGAGAGAGGAGTGAGGGGGAGAGAGAGGAGTGAGGGGGAGAGAGAGGAGTGAGGGGGAGAGAGAGGAGTGAGGGGGAGAGAGAGGAGTGAGGGGGAGAGAGAGGAGTGAGGGGGAGAGAGAGGAGTGAGGGGGAGAGAGAGGAGTGAGGGGGAGAGAGAGGAGTGAGGGGGAGAGAGAGGAGTGAGGGGGAGAGAGAGGAGTGAGGGGGAGAGAGAGGAGTGAGGGGGAGAGAGAGGAGTGAGGGGAGAGAGAGGAGTGAGGGGGAGAGAGAGGAGTGAGGGGGAGAGAGAGGAGTGAGGGGGAGAGAGAGGAGTGAGGGGGAGAGAGAGGAGTGAGGGGGAGAGAGAGGAGTGAGGGGGAGAGAGAGGAGTGAGGGGGAGAGAGAGGAGTGAGGGGGAGAGAGAGGAGTGAGGGGGAGAGAGAGGAGTGAGGGGGAGAGAGAGGAGTGAGGGGGAGAGAGAGGAGTGAGGGGGAGAGAGAGGAGTGAGGGGGAGAGAGAGGAGTGAGGGGGAGAGAGAGGAGTGAGGG
This sequence comes from Narcine bancroftii, assembly GCF_036971445.1. Classification (NCBI taxonomy): domain Eukaryota; kingdom Metazoa; phylum Chordata; class Chondrichthyes; order Torpediniformes; family Narcinidae; genus Narcine; species Narcine bancroftii. Next base: position 64,574,022 of record NC_091476.1, on the reverse strand, counting down.
GGAGAGAGAGGAGTGAGGGGGAGAGAGAGGAGTGAGGGGGAGAGAGAGGAGTGAGGGGGAGAGAGAGGAGTGAGGGGGAGAGAGAGGAGTGAGGGGGGAGAGAGAGGAGTGAGGGGGAGAGAGAGGAGTGAGGGGGAGAGAGAGGAGTGAGGGGGAGAGAGAGGAGTGAGGGGGAGAGAGAGGAGTGAGGGGGAGAGAGAGGAGTGAGGGGGAGAGAGAGGAGTGAGGGGAGAGAGAGGAGTGAGGGGGAGAGAGAGGAGTGAGGGGGAGAGAGAGGAGTGAGGGGGAGAGAGAGGAGTGAGGGGGAGAGAGAGGAGTGAGGGGGAGAGAGAGGAGTGAGGGGGAGAGAGAGGAGTGAGGGGAGAGAGAGGAGTGAGGGGGAGAGAGAGGAGTGAGGGGGAGAGAGAGGTGTGAGGGGGAGAGAGAGGAGTGAGGGGAGAGAGAGGAGTGAGGGGGAGAGAGAGGAGTGAGGGGGGAGAGGAGTGAGGGGGAGAGAGAGGAGTGAGGGGGAGAGAGGAGTGAGGGAGAGAGAGAGGAGTGAGGGAGAGAGAGAGGAGTGAGGGAGAGAGAGAGAGGAGTGAGGGAGAGAGAGAGAGGAGTGAGGGAGAGAGAGAGGAGTGAGGGAGAGAGAGGAGTGAGGGAGAGAGAGAGGAGTGAGGGAGAGAGAGGCAGGAGTGAGGGAGAGAGAGGCAGGAGTGAGGGAGAGAGAGGCAGGAGTGAGGGAGAGAGAGGCAGGAGTGAGGGAGAGAGGGAGGAGTGAGAGAGAGAGAGGGAGGAGTGAGGGAGAGAGAGAGGAGTGAGGGAGAGAGAGAGGAGTGAGGGGGAGAGAGAGGAGTGAGGGGGAGAGAGAGGAGTGAGGGGGAGAGAGAGGAGTGAGGGGGAGAGAGAGGAGTGAGGGGGAGAGAGAGGAGTGAGGGGGAGAGAGAGGAGTGAGGGGGAGAGAGAGGAGTGAGGGGGAGAGAGAGGAGTGAGGGGAGAGAGAGGAGTGAGGGGGAGAGAGAGGAGTGAGGGGAGAGAGAGGAGTGAGGGGGAGAGAGAGGAGTGAGGGGAGAGAGAGGAGTGAGGGGGAGAGAGAGGAGTGAGGGGGAGAGAGAGGAGTGAGGGGGAGAGAGAGGAGTGAGGGGGAGAGAGAGGAGTGAGGGGGAGAGAGAGGAGTGAGGGGGAGAGAGAGGAGTGAGGGGGAGAGAGAGGAGTGAGGGGGAGAGAGGGGAGTGAGGGGGAGAGAGGGGAGTGAGGGGGAGAGAGGGGAGTGAGGGGGAGAGAGAGGAGTGAGGGGGAGAGAGAGGAGTGAGGGGGAGAGAGAGGAGTGAGGGGGAGAGAGAGGAGTGAGGGGGAGAGAGAGGAGTGAGGGGGAGAGAGAGGAGTGAGGGGAGAGAGAGGAGTGAGGGGGAGAGAGAGGAGTGAGGGGGTGAGAGAGGAGTGAGGGGGAGAGAGAGGAGTGAGGGGGAGAGAGAGGAGTGAGGGGGAGAGAGAGGAGTGAGGGGGAGAGAGAGGAGTGAGGGGGAGAGAGAGGAGTGAGGGGGAGAGAGAGGAGTGAGGGGGAGAGAGAGGAGTGAGGGGGAGAGAGAGGAGTGAGGGGGAGAGAGAGGAGTGAGGGGGAGAGAGAGGAGTGAGGGGGAGAGAGAGGAGTGAGGGGGAGAGAGAGGAGTGAGGGGGAGAGAGAGGAGTGAGGGAGAGAGAGGGGAGTGAGGGAGAGAGAGAGTGAGGGAGACAGAGAGGAGTGAGGGAGAGAGAGAGAGGAGTGAGGGAGAGAGAGAGAGGAGTGAGGGAGAGAGAGAGGAGTGAGGGAGAGAGAGAGGAGTGAGGGAGAGAGAGAGAGGAGTGAGGGAGAGAGAGAGAGGAGTGAGGGAGAGAGAGGAGTGAGGGAGAGAGAGGAGTGAGGGAGAGAGAGAGTGGTGTGAGGGGGAGAGAGAGGAGTGAGGGGGAGAGAGAGGAGAGAGGGGGAGAGAGAGGAGTGAGGGGGAGAGAGAGGAGTGAGGGGGAGAGAGAGGAGTGAGGGAGAGAGAGAGGAGTGAGGGAGAGAGAGAGGAGTGAGGGAGAGAGAGAGGAGTGAGGGGGAGAGAGAGAAGTGAGGGGGAGAGAGAGGAGTGAGGGGGAGAGAGAGGAGTGAGGGGGAGAGAGAGGAGTGAGGGGGAGAGAGAGGAGTGAGGGAGAGAGGAGTGAGGGAGAGAGAGAGGAGTGAGGGAGAGGAGAGGAGTGAGGGGGAGCGAGAGGAGTGAGGGGGAGAGAGAGGAGTGAGGGGGAGAGAGAGGAGTGAGGGGGAGAGAGAGGAGTGAGGGGGAGAGAGAGGAGTGAGGGGGAGAGAGAGGAGTGAGGGAGAGAGGAGTGAGGGAGAGAGAGGAGTGAGGGAGAGAGAGAGGAGTGAGGGAGAGAGAGGGGAGTGAGGGAGAGAGAGGGGAGTGAGGGAGAGAGAGGGGAGTGAGGGAGAGAGAGGGGAGTGAGGGGGAGAGAGGGGAGTGAGGGGGGAGAGAGAGGGGAGTGAGGGGGAGAGAGAGGAGTGAGGGGGAGAGAGAGGAGTGAGGGGGAGAGAGAGGAGTGAGGGGGAGAGAGAGGAGTGAGGGGGAGAGAGAGGAGTGAGGGGGAGAGAGAGGAGTGAGGGGGAGAGAGAGGAGTGAGGGGGAGAGAGAGGAGTGAAGGGGAGAGAGAGGAGTGAGGGGGAGAGAGAGGAGTGAGGGGGAGAGAGAGGAGTGAGGGGAGAGAGAGGAGAGGGGGAGAGAGAGGAGTGAGGGGGAGAGAGAGGAGTGAGGGGGAGAGAGAGAGGAGTGAGGGAGAGAGAGAGGAGTGAGGGAGAGAGAGAGTGGAGTGAGGGGGAGAGAGAGGAGTGAGGAAGAGAGGAGTGAGGGAGAGAGGAGTGAGGGAGAGAGGAGTGAGGGAGAGAGGAGTGAGGGAGAGAGGAGTGAGGGAGAGAGGAGTGAGGGAGAGAGAGAGTAGAGAGAGAGAGGAATGAGGGAGAGAGAGAGAGGAGTAGGGTGAGAGAGAGAAGAGGTGAGGGAGAGAGAGAGGAGTGAGGGAGAGAGAGAGTAGAGAGAGAGAGGAATGAGGGAGAGAGAGAGGAGTAGGGTGAGAGAGAGAGGAGTGAGGGAGAGAGAGAGGAGTGAGGGAGAGAGAGAGGAGTGAGGGAGAGAGAGGGAGTGAGGGAGAGAGAGAGGAGTGAGGGAGAGAGAGAGGAGTGAGGGAGAGAGAGGAGTGGGAGAGAGAGGCAGGAGTGAGTGAGAGAGGGAGGAATGAGAGTGGGAGGAGTGAGGGAGAGAGAGGGAGGAGTGAGGGAGAGAGAGGGAGGAGTGAGGGAGAGAGAGGGAGAGGGAGGAGTGAGGGAGAGAGAGGGAGGAGTGAGGGAGAGAGAGGGAGGAGTGAGGGAGAGAGAGGGAGGAGTGAGGGAGAGAGAGGGAGGAGTGAGGGAGAGAGAGGGAGGAGTGAGGGAGAGAGAGGGAGGAGTGAGGGAGAGAGAGGGAGGAGTGAGGGAGAGAGAGGGAGGCGTGAGGGAGAGAGAGGGAGGCGTGAGGGAGAGAGAGGGAGGCGTGAGGGAGAGAGAGGGAGGCGTGAGGGAGAGAGAGGGAGGAGTGAGGGAGAGAGAGAGGAGTGAGGGAGAGAGAGAGGAGTGAGGGAGAGAGAGAGAGGAGTGAGGGAGAGAGAGAGAGGAGTGAGGGAGAGAGAGGAGTGAGGGAGAGAGAGGAGTGAGGGAGAGAGAGGGTGGTGTGAGGGAGAGAGAGGGTGGTGTGAGGGAGAGAGAGAGTGGTGTGAGGGGAGAGAGAGGAGTGAGGGGGAGAGAGAGGAGCGAGGGGGAGAGAGGAGCGAGGGGGAGAGAGGAGCGAGGGGGAGAGAGGAGCGAGGGGGAGAGAGGAGCGAGGGGGAGAGAGGAGCGAGGGGGAGAGAGGAGCGAGGGGGAGAGAGGAGCGAGGGGGAGAGAGGAGCGAGGGGGAGAGAGGAGCGAGGGGGAGAGAGGAGCGAGGGGGAGAGAGGAGCGAGGGGGAGAGAGGAGCGAGGGGGAGAGAGGAGCGAGGGGGAGAGAGGAGCGAGGGGGAGAGAGGAGCGAGGGGGAGAGAGGAGCGAGGGGGAGAGAGGAGCGAGGGGGGAGAGAGGAGCGAGGGGGAGAGAGGAGCGAGGGGGAGAGAGGAGCGAGGGGGAGAGAGGAGCGAGGGGGAGAGAGGAGCGAGGGGGAGAGAGGAGCGAGGGGGAGAGAGGAGCGAGGGGGAGAGAGGAGCGAGGGGGAGAGAGGAGCGAGGGGGAGAGAGGAGCGAGGGGGAGAGAGGAGCGAGGGGGAGAGAGGAGCGAGGGGGAGAGAGGAGCGAGGGGGAGAGAGGAGCGAGGGGGAGAGAGGAGCGAGGGGGAGAGAGGAGCGAGGGGGAGAGAGGAGCGAGGGGGAGAGAGGAGCGAGGGGGAGAGAGGAGCGAGGGGGAGAGAGGAGCGAGGGGGAGAGAGGAGCGAGGGGGAGAGAGGAGCGAGGGGGAGAGAGGAGCGAGGGGGAGAGAGGAGCGAGGGGGAGAGAGGAGCGAGGGGGAGAGAGGAGCGAGGGGGAGAGAGGAGCGAGGGGGAGAGAGGAGCGAGGGGGAGAGAGGAGTGAGGGGAGAGAGGAGTGAGGGGGAGAGAGGAGTGAGGGGGAGAGAGAGAGTGGGGGAGAGAGAGTGGGGGAGAGAGAGAGAGGAGTGAGTGAGAAAGAGAAAGTGATGGAGAGAGAGAGTGAGGGGGAGTGAGAGAGCACGAGCGCTTATGGAAAGCCCATTTATAAGACGGCCTGGTCAAAGCCCTTGTGGGTTCATGCAAGAGGAGAGGACGGTCTAATGTTTCAATTGGAATAAGAGAAACAAAAGAACTCTGTGGTGACCTGAAAGAGAATTTATCATCTGGAGAACCCTGAAGGGGCAAGTTTCGTCAGCAAAACACTGAGGTGACTGACATCAGTTGTGGATGTCCCGGAACAACAAATCTCTCTCTAAAAACTGACAAGAACCTTCCTGAGCGGTTAACCATTTACCTTTCAAGCACCAAAGCCTGGTGAACTTTATAAATGTTAAATTCTGTGCACAGTATAAGAATTGCCTGCAACCAATCTACTTGGAGTCATGTGTAGTGAGATTGGACTGTGAAGCAAAGAACTTTTTTGAACTTACACACACCTTACATACACGTGTGCTTGGAATTAGAAGGGGGTTAAGTAAGTCAACAGAGATAAGTTAAAGTTTGATCCTGTTTTTATGTTTAAAGATAATTAAAAACAACTTTTGTTTAAGTAACCATTTGTCTTGGTGAATATCCATTGCTGTTGGGTTTTGGGGTCCTTTGGGCTTGTCACAGTATCATCTTAAAATGCGAAATGGCGGGATTAATAGAAGTCACATTGATAGCGACACTGGTTTGACTTGCAGTATCAAGCAATCCTTGCAATCCTCGTTTTCACGGCACCTGCGGCCCGGATTGAAGCACCTACCGTTGGTCTGGGCGTCGGAGCCAGAGGGAGCCGAGGCATTCGGCGGAAGTGTGTTGGGGCCTGCGGCTGGTGCTTGAGGGAAGAAGTTCTGGCCCAAGTGACCCATGGGCGGCCAAAAGGGGAACAGTCCTGGCGGGAAGGGTGGCATCACTCCCGGAGGCACTAGAAAACAGAACAAAACTGTGAGCCCCTTGACCAACCCTCCTTGTTCCACCAAACACTGGACCCCCTCCCCAAGTCGCCAGCTGCACCCCCCCTCAAGTTCATTATCACCGGAATGTGCAACCCGACACCAGACCACAGTACACGCACAAAAGCACAGTACTGTGCAACCCCTATCCTGAATTCAAGCAACTGTCAACATCAAGCAACCAGTTCAAAAAAAGTAAAAATAAATTGTCATATTAAATAAATTATTAAGAATAAAAAATTAAAAGTTTAAAATTGTAAATGTCCTCTGAAGAAACAAAAACTTTTGGTGAAGATGGGAGCAAATATTCAGCCAGCGGATGGAGGGCCTTGGTTGTGCTTTGCTCGTGGTGTCTGTTTAAATAAAGATGTGTGAAACAGCAATGACATCGCCCAGGATGAAGAGCTGGTTGATGCTGCTCGCTGTTGGGGTGACTCTCTTAAAGGGTCTCCTTAGCCCTGCTTAGTAAGAGTCTTTATCTTTATTAGTAAGGCTTTATCTGTACACTTGGGGGGGTGGGGGGGGGGGGAGGGATTAATTATAATGCTATTGTTCGTCTTTCAGGTGGCTCTGTGGAGCAGGAGGAACCTGCAGATGCAGTGACAGTTAAATATTTTCAAGGAATACAAGCAAAATGTTTTAAGGTTTATATACTTGTGCAAGTATAGTTTAGTGTTTTATCTTTCAAGCTCTTAATTCTTAATGCAGGTATATTAGTTAGGCACTGTTTCTCAAGCAACTGGAAAATTTATTTTAGGATGATTTTAATTTACAGGATGCTGTTCATCAATCTCACATCCTACAGGAAGAAACCCCAGCCTGACAATCTTGATTTTGATGCTCCTGTACCTCCCTCTTAATAGTTGTGCGTCAAAGAGGCTGCGGGCAGGATGGAAAGGATTTTCTGTCATTCCTTGAGCCCCATTTAGACAGTGCTCCTAGGAGAGGAAAGGGAGACCCCAGTGATCCTCTCGGCTGATTTGATGTTCCTCTCTATTGACTCTATCTGATGCTCTGCAGCTGCCATCTAACACACGGCCAGACAGGACACTTTCATTTGGGGCTCATGTGAAATGTTTTCAGGATGAGGGCCGGTTGCCTTGTCCTCCTCAATCCTCTGAGGAAGACTAATGAGGTGTTGAGAGAGTCTAGGATAGGTCAGCCCTTATACGCATGCCAAGGAACTTTTGAGTTCAGCACTCTCTCCACGACGGACCCGTTGACTGTTCTGGAACCCAGCCTGTCTCCACGTCGGCCTTGGAGTGAAAGCCTGTCGTTTTCAAGCCCACCGCAGGTCCCGTCACATGGGTCAATGGAAGAGACCTGCATTACCCCAGCCCACAGAGAAAACGCACAAGGAAGTTTCCTCTGCAATCCTGCACGGCAGTTACCACACAATTAATCTTGAACCCATCTGCTTGCTGCTTTTTGGTCTCTTTCGATGACTATTGAACATTACAGGAAGATCGTACACAAGTGCAAGAGCTAAAGGGTTATAGCGACGGGTGATTAAACTTCCCCGATATTGACTGGGATTACCTTGATATTATATGAGGAAGAATTTGCTAAACCGATTCAAGACTATAAAATTAGAGGTTTAAGGGGAGATATTTAGAGGAGACCTGAATGGGGGTTTGGAGCTTCCATCACAGGGAGATGTAGATGTAAAGTTACTCTAACCTCCCTTGCACCGGACTAAATCCAATTTTGTGTAATATTAAAAACGCAGTCAGCAGGTCAAACAAAAGAGTAAAACCAGTGTTTCAAAAGGACAGTTTGACCTGCTGAGTTTCTCCAGCACTGCGTTTTTACTTCAATCATGTTGTCTGCAGACTTCTGCATTTTATTTTTGTGTAATATTACATCTGTTTTATTACATGGCAATAAAAGAATCTCAAGTCTTCTGCCTGCCATAAGGCTAAGAGTCATCATTAGTGTTGCCTGGAAGAGAGAAGGAGAAGCAAGAAACACTGAGTGTCCTTGGATTAACATCCAGGGGAATCCGCAGATGCAGACTCCAGCTCAAGCCATCGGTAACCTGAGATCCAGATCCAAAACTCTGACACAACCCCCATCTTGACAACATTTTACAGGAGCACAATTGGGGGTGGGGTCCTGTCCAGCTGCATCACTGTATGGGATGGTAGCTGCAAAGCATCGGACCAGAAGTCTATACAGAGGATCATCAAAACGGCCAAGAAGATCACTCCCTTTCCTCAACTGACGACATTCACCGGGAACATTGCTTAAGTCGGGCTCAGGATTATAGAAGACCTTACCAAAGGTAGAGGCTGAGAAATAGCTCCTTCCTGAAGGCTGTGAGACTGACAATCAGTATCCAACAGAGTTTATCTTAACAAAATATTTATTTTAAATTTTATCTGAATATACACGATTATTATGAAACACCACAAGACTAGGTCATTCAGCCCATTGAGTATGCCCCACTATTTAATCATAAGCTGATCCATTTCCCCACAGCCTGGCTTTCTCTCCATAATCTTTGATGCCCTGGCTAATCAAGAACCTATCAATCTCTGCCTCAAATAGATCCAATGACCCGGCTGCGGCAACAAATTCAACAGATTCACCCATCCTCTGGCTGATGAAATTCCTCTGTATCTCTGTTCTAACCTGGAAGTTGTGCCCTCTTGTCCTACACTCTCCCACCATGGGAAACAAACTTTCTATATTTAGTCTGTCATTGTCTCCCCTCCCCCAGCCACCATTTCCATCACCCAAACACAATTAGTCCAGAGGCCCATATGTCTGAGATGAGGGTAGAAGTTGAAGGTTTCGGGGAGATACAAGAACGTGTCAACTCCACACGTGCAGAGGTGGGGTTTCCAGAGTTGCAAGGCGGGGGCTCTCCTTGGGGTGTGGGTCTTGGCGACTGGCTCTTGCCCTTTCCAGGAAGGGTGGGATGACAGAGGGCCAGAGTCCAATTATTGCCCAGCGAGTCCCTGCTCTGAAGGCCCTCGGGTGAAACAGAGGTTTTGTCCCACTGTTAAGGACTCTTCCCCACGATAGTACAGGCGCTTCAGCCCACGACGTTGTGCTATACAAACCTGCTCATCAATCTAAACCAGCCATTCTCAAGCTTTTCAGCTAAGCCCCACCCCAGGACTCTAACTTTAATTTAGGTATACAGCACAGTAACAGATCCTCAGCCCTCAAACCCATGCTGCCCAAATAACCCAACATACAACCCCTCAAACAGTTTTTGAGCACCTAGAGGGGAAACAAAATCAGAAAAGGTCACAGGGAGAATGTAGAAACGCCCTACGCACCGGACTTTTACCTAGGCTGCTGGCTCTGTAATAGTGATGCAATAACTGTGCTGATTCTGATCACAGTTTACAGGCCCCCTCCCTGTGAAGGGGTCAGGTTTTGGTTTCTTCCGTACATCTCTCCTACCGACTACGTAAAAAGAAAACAAGACTTTTACTTAAATGTGCTGTGGCCCCCTATGGGAGCGCTGTCAGGACCCTGTTGACAATGGCTGATAATTGCCTGCAACACACTCGTTACCCTCTGTTCTTCTTTCATCCTTTAAATGCCCCTATTGTACCAGCCTCCACTACCAACCCTGGCAATGGATTCCAGACAGCCACTACTGTGTTATAAAAAAAATTTACCCCTGATGTCTCCCCTCACCTGTGCAGACGTCCACTGGTATTTGTTGCTCCTGCCTTGGGAAACGAGCACTGGCAGTCCACCCTATCTAAGCCTCTCCTAATCTTGTAGGCCCTCTATCAAGTCACCTTTCTTCGATCCAAAGAGAAAAGCCCCAGCTCTGCTAACCCTGCCTCTTTCTCCATTCCAGGCAACATCCTGGCAAATCTCCTCTGCACCTTCTCCAAGCTGCCACATCCTTCCTGCAATGAGAAGACCAGAACTGAACGCAAGATCCCAGGTGTGGATGAACTGGAGTTTTGGAGAACTGCAGCGTTACGCACCAGAACAGTCCAACTTAATGAGCCCTGAACTGCCCTCAGATGTATCCGGGCTCTGGAGGAGACTCACGGTTTGGCTGCTGGGGAACCAGGGGTATTTGGGGCCGGGGCTGTTCTGGTGGTGGGTTCGCCTGCGCAGGCAGCGTGGTGCGCAGCACGTCCATTCGACACGTGGGGCACGTCTGCTGGCGCTGGAACCAGGACCGGAGGCAGCTGTGGGGGCAAACAGACAGGAGGTTACCATCAAGGTGGTGCCACCAAGCTAAGCACTGACAAAAATCCATGCAGTGAGAACCTACAGTAAAAGTCCAAAAATCCGAATGCCAGGAATCCGGACCTCTTAAAAAGACGGCTGAAATCGGGACCGTCCAAGAATCCGGACTTCTCAAAAACACAGCCGAAATCAGGACCATCCAAAAATCCGGACCCCTCAAAAACACAGCTGAAATCGGGACCGCCAGAGAATTCGGACTCTCAAAAACTCTCTGCTTTTGTGCACGCACATGTAAGCACCACAGATGCATAGTGGCAACAAGCGACCACATGGAAATCGCCGAAATACAAGGGAAAAATACAAGGGTGGTGGGGGGGGGGGGGATTGTATTTTTATATGAAAAAATTGTTTTGTTAATAAACTATCTACATTTACGTGTTTATTCTTCTTAAATTTGAATTTTAAAAGTACTGCCCAAGAATACGAAAATTTGGACCGACCCAATTCCTGGGCATTCTAGATTTTAGGACTTTTACTGTATTGCCATTTACAACATACAGCGAGACTTTCCACTAAAATTCTTCCTTGCTGCAGTTGTGCAGGTACATTGTAAACATAACTGACACATTAAATTTCTTTGAAGATTCAGTAAAGGCCCCCAGCAATAAAGTAAAAAAAAATAAGCAGGTCACACAGCATCCAGAAGAGGTAAAGATACAAAACTTACGTTTTGGGCCTGCGTCCTTCGTCAAGGTAGGAGTAAAAAGCAGGCATGTCTGAATTAAAAGGCTGCGAAGAAGGAAAGGCAAGGTGGGGGGAGCTCAGACCAATAGGCAAAGGTTGATAATTGGACATGGATTGGAGGGCAGGAGAGGGAAGTGATCAGGGAGGGGGTGACTGTCAAAACAGAGCAGGGGGGTACAGGGAAAAGGAAGGAGAGAATGAGACAGAATAATGGGGATTCATAGGGGAGGGAAGAACAGAAACTGGAGAAGTAGACGATCATGCCATCCAGTTGGAGGTGCCGTTTGGCAGTGATCTCAGTCTGGCAGCACGCAAGACCACGAACAGACATGCCGGCATGGGAATGGGGCAGGGAACTGAAATGGGTGACAGAGCAGAGGTGCTCAATGAAGAGATCTCCCAGTCTGCATCCAGTCTCTCTGACGTAGAGGAGACCACAAAGGGAGCACCGGATGCAGTCGACAACCCCTGCAGGTTCACAACAGAAGTGTTGCAATGAAGGCCACCAGCAAAAAGTGGCATTACAATGATGCAGATGACTAGTCGTGTCGGAGCTGTTCTTGATTGCTGGAACAGGGGGGAGGTTCAAGAGCCTGTTCGCTGCTGGAAAGAAACTGTTCTTTAACCTATAGAGGTGCTCTTCAGGCTTGTGATGAATTTGGATGGGTGGGAGGTTGAATAAACGTAGGACTGATAATACCATGGGAGGTGCTGTGGAACAGAGGGAACATTCGTACATGTCCAAAAATCAGTAGATACTTGGCTTCATGAGCATAATCTATCAATGGATAATCTTGGGCCCACACCACCTTATTAGTCAGGAAGGCACAGCAGCACTTCCACATCCTCAGGAGGTTCTACCGGCCCCCATCTCAACAACATTCAGCACCACTGAGAGTGTCTTGTGTGTGGGACGGTAGCTGCAAAGCATCAGGCCAGAAGTCAATACAGAGGATCACAACAACTACCAAGACTACTGGGGTCTTCCTTTACTGATGACATTTACCGGGAGCAATGCTTAAATGGGGCATATTTATCGAAGACCTTGTCCTTTTGGTACACAGCATGTTTGACCCACTACTATTACGGATGTGGTACAGGAGCATCAAAATCAGGACTGCCAGGCTGGGAAATAGCTTCTTCCCATAGGCCGTGACATTAATGAACAGTATATCATACCTTCCTCTGACTGTAAGGGGGACCAGGCAAATCTTTGTCTCTCTTATGGCAGAATAATGACAATTTTGTGTAACGTTACATTTCTGTCTTATTACATGATAATAAATAGCATCTGATTAAAACAGCCAAGATCACTGGGGTCTCCTCTTCCTCTATTGACATTCACCAGGAGTGTTTCTTAAACACGATTCAAAGAATTAAAGAAGACCCTTTCCATCCAGCACACTGTCTTTGACCCACTTCCATCAGGAAGGAAGTTCAGGAGCATCAAAATCAGGGCTGCCAGGCTGGGGAATAACTCCTTCGGGCAGGCTGTGAGATTTCATTTCTTTGGACATACAGCACGGTAACAGGCCTTGTTGACCCACGAACCTGTGCTGCCCAATTACACCTGATTAACCTACACCCTCCCCCACCGGTACACTTTTGAACTGTGTAAGGAAACTGCAGCCCCCAGGGGAAACCCACGCTGACATGGAGAGAACATACAGATAGTACTCTGTACTCTATACAGACAGTGCCGGATTTGAACATGTCAACAGCATTGCACTAACTGCTACATTAATCGTGCCAGTTAGCATGAACAGCATCCTGTAACTGAGTATATCATTCCAAATATTTATATTTATTGAAAATTACATCTGGAAGTATAAATGATTATTATGTGCTTAGGAAAGTGTGCATGTGGGAGGTACCATGGTCCGCAGAAATGCTGTTTCATCTGGTTCTACACGTACAGTCAGATGATAATAAGCTTGAACCTTGAAATGTATACTTACCTTCATTAGGTGGGACCTGGTACACAAGCAGGGAGGTCAAGTTCAACTTCAATTTTTATCATCTGATTGTACAAGAACAAACGGACGAAACAGTGTTCTGCTGTCCTCGGTGCAAAAACATGCAAGCTCACATTCTGACACAACACAGACAGTACACATAAATAGTGATTAATAAACAGTTGAGTCTCCAAAGGTTAGTGTGAGCAACTCATTTCAGTCGTTCTGCAGTCTCACTGACTGTGGGAAGAATTTGTTCCTCAGCCTGGTGCTGCTGGCTCTGATCCTCCTGGACAGGAGGCACCTGGAAGATGCTGTGTGCAGGGTGGAAGGGGGCCCTCAACGATTTTACACGCCCTTGTCAGACAACAAACACGGTGGATCGTATTAATTTTTAGGGGTGGGGAAGATCGTCTCTGCCTCTCTTATGGTTCTGTGGATGGGATTGACATGTGATCCAATGCTCTACAGCCACCGTACCCACACTGTAATGCAGCTGGCCAGGACGCCTGCGATAGATCTCCTGGAGAAAGTTGACAGGATGGTGGCCGGTAGCCCTGCCTGCTTCAGTCTTCTCAGAAAGTGCCTTCTGGACAAGGAAGGAGTTGTTGTGCGTCCAAGATGGGTCACTTCTTAAGCAGACTCTGAGGAACTTGGTGCACTCTACTCTCTTCACTACCAAGCTATTAATGTGTAGTAGAGGGTGGTCATCCCTGATCCTCCTGAAGTCCGCAATCTCCCCCTTCTTCTTGTCCGCGTTGAGACTCAGGTTTGTACTCTCGCACCAGATCACGAGGTTTTTCACCTCTTCTCTGTCACCTCTTCTCTGACTCAGTGTTGCTGCTGATGAGGCCGACGACTCTCATGTCGTCTGCAAACGAAGACTATGTTGGAGCTGGATCTGGCGCTGCAGTCGTGGGTCAGGGGTGTGAACAGGAGCAGGCTGAGCAGAGCCCTGAGGAGCGAAGGTGCTCCATGTTCTGCTGCCGACCCAGACGGACTGTTGGTAGAATCTGTTTGGACCATAGCAGGAGCACTGCGTGTTCTGAAGAGGGTTCCTCAAAGATTCACCAGGCTCTTGTCCGATGTGGAACATTTCAGAGATTGGATAGGCTGGGTTGACAGAGCTTTATTTAGAAGGGCCCAGCACACAGAAGCAGGTTCAACGGCTCACGTGTCAGTGCTGACTATTAACCACCTGTTTACTCCAATCCCAAATTAATCCTGCCCCCACCCCCATCAAGTTTATTATCTTCTGACTGTACATGTACAACCCAACAGAGTTTCTCAAGTCCATGGGGCACACACATGATCACATATATCAGTGATGGGCAACTTTTTAAAAAATTCACATTCCACCTTAAGTATTCCCTATACCATCGGTGCTCTGATTAGTTAAGGTGGGAGGAGAGTGGGAAAGAATAAGGTTTTAATCATCCCTAATGGACTCGCTATGTGCACAGCTTCAGAACTCTAAAGGAAAAGGGCCAATGACAATTTTTCTCAAGCAAAATATTTCAGTAACAATTGGGTCTAGAGCAGTGGTTCTCAACCTTTCCTTCCCACCCACATCCCACCTTCAGCAAATCCCTTACTAATCAGAGCAGCAATGGCATAGGGAATACTTAAAGTGGGATGTGAGTGGAAAGAGAAAGGTTGAGAACCACTGTTCTAGACGGTAGTGGCCGGTAGCCCTGCCTGCTTCAGTCTTCTCAGAAAGTGCCTTCTGGACAAGGAAGGAGTTGTTGTGTGTCAGAACCATAGAACATGACAGCACAGAAAGAGGCCCTTCTGCCAAACTATTATTCTGCTCAGTCCCACTGGCAGTCCACATCTCTTCCATCCTATTTTTATTCCCTTAAAACATTAAACTGAGCCTGGATTCAGATGACAGCTCGTTCCACGCCCCCACTGCTCTGGTTGTGAAACAATTCCCCCTGTTCCCCTTCAACTTTTCTATCCTTTCACCCACAACCCACATCCTCTGGTTTGTATCCCACCTACCCTCAATGGAAAAAGCCAGCCTACATTTACTCTATCTCCACCCATCATAATTTCTCTATGTCTTTGAGCCCTATTTAGACAACACTCCAAATAAATGTTGTCTATAAAGGGAGACCCTGGCAATCCTCTCACCAAACTGCTGCATTCTACCATCACCCACACACTGAGGGGCAATTAACCCTGAGAGAACAGGGAGCGGAGACAAAGTGGAGCTCCGTAGGGTCCTACGACCCAGTTATGAGGCCGCTGCCACTGTCCAGGCTTAAACTAGCCTGTTGGGAGGAGACAATAATGTTTTTCTTTTAAACTCTGCAACCACAGAGGTCTGCGCCCAAGATGCCCACACCAGACTCTCAGTGTTTCTTTTGCCTCTTTCTCTTTCACAAGGACTCTTTTGTTTGTCTTAAGACAGACATATGTTGAAGTAGATCATATTATATTTTTTTTATATATGACCATAAAAGGAACCTGGAGTCCCATTTCCTGCACTGACCCCCAGATCCCATCGAATCTCCTCCCAGCACCCACCGATCCATCCATTTCACCCTTGCATAGATTCAATACAACATCCAAAGCAAACCTGATCAGATGGCTAAAACCTGATGTGATGACATGCAGTCTGGAGCTCGGCTCAGTGTGAGGCAACTCAATCGGCACATCCCCTCCACAATCTCTGTCTGTACCTGAGCACCGCAGGGCTGCATTCTTAGCCCCCTGCTCTACTTGCTTTGCACCCATGACTTGATACATCATCATCATCTACAAATTCAATGACGATAACACAGTCCTGGGTAGCATATAAAAAAGGTGGGAGGGGGTGGGGGTAAGAGGGAAAATGAGTCAGTAAACAGGAGGGAGTTTGAAAACTTGGCCGAATGGTGCACTAACAACCTCACACTCAATGTCACCAACACCAAGGAGCTGATTGTTGACTTCAGTGATCATTGAGGGATCAGAGGTGGAGAGGGAGAGCAAATTTTGGTTCTTGGACATCACTATCACGGAGGATCTTTCCTGAACTGAACACACTAAAGGTATCGTGAAGAAAGCAGGTCAGCGCCTCAACTTCCTCAGGAGGTTTGGCGTGACACCAGAAACCCTGGCAAATTTCTAGAGGTGTGGTGGAAAGTGTGCTGACAGGCTGCATCCCAGTCCAGCATGGGGACACCAATACCCCTGAGCGGAAAGCCTTGCAAAAGGTAGTGGACGCAGCCCAGGACATCACCCCACCCCCCACCATCGAGAACATCTACAGGGAACGCTGCCGTTGGAGAGCAGCAGCGATCAGCAAGGATCCATATGTTCCAGGCCACGTTCTGTTCTGGCTGATGCCATCAGGAAAGAGGCACACAAGACTCAAACCACCAGGTTCAGGGACAGCTGCTACCCCTCCACCGTCAAGATTCCTCAATGATAAACTCAATCAAGGACTTATTTAAGGTCTCTTACTTTTGCACTTCATTTTTGTTTTTCTCGGTACTGCATGGCTTGTTTCAGTTCTTTGTTTATGTGTACGTTGAGTACAGTTTTTTTTTATACTACCAACTTGAAAAAAATCTCAGGGTCGTATACATTGTTACATATGTACTCCTGATAATAAAATTGAAATTTGACTTTAGAGATATCTGGCAGGTGTATTTGCTCTGCACTCACCTGGTATGAAAGATGTGGTTACAAGGCAGTCGCTTGGCCCCAGACACCATCTCCTCTCGACAGATGATGCAAACGTTGTCTGTCAGCTGGAGTTCCTCTGCACTAGCATCGGGGTATCTGAAGGAGAGAACCTAGTTAGCAAGGGCAGTACGGTGCCACAGTTAGCACCAGTGACCCGGGTTCAAATCCTGCGTTGTCTGTAAGGAGTTTTCACATTCTCCCAGTGTCTGTGCGGGTTTCCTCTGGGCATCTGGTTTCCTCCCACCCTCCAAAATGTACAAGGGTTGTAGGTTAATGAGGTTATGTGGCCTTGTAGGCCAGAAGGGCCTGTTACTGTGCTGTATGTAGGTCTAAATTTCAAATTAAAAAAATTAAAAACCGGTCACATTAACTCTCTGTAGAAAAAAAATCTGATGATGCTGAAAAACTGGAAACAGACAATGCTGGAATAGGCAAGAGAGTGGACAGCTTCTGTGGAGAGAGAGAGAATGTCAACATTTCAAGACCACGATCGTTGGTAGAGGACATGGTCAGAGAGATAGTTCACTTTTTGTACTATCTAGGGGAAAACAATGGCAGAACCTTGGCAGACCAGACAGCATCTGCTACTGAATACACCTCCTTCAGTGCCAAGCATCGGAACAGAGATTCGAGAGGGTACTGAGGGCAAGAAGGGGGTACAGAGGGCAAGAAGGGGGTACAGAGGCCTAGAGTTTGTACCTTCTTGACCAGCACTGAAGTAATAATGGTGTTGAAGACTGAGCTGTAGTTGATGAAGAGCAGTCATACATCTGAATTACTGTTTTCGAGGTGATCCAGAGCTGAGTGGAGAGCCAGTGACATTGCATCTGCTGTTGAGTGATTGTGACGGTAGGAGAATTACAGTGAGTCCACATCTTTGCTTAGGCCACGACCAGCCTCGCAAAGCATGAGGTTATAAATTCACCAAAATTCTGGCCTGTTACAGTTACACAAATTACCAAAAGGGTAAACTCGGGGGCCTGAGCTACAGGGAGCTGGGCTACATTCGCCTGGGAGCGCAAGGAGGATCACGGGAAGAATGGATCGGGAGAGTCTATTGACGAGAGATGGGGAAAAATTGGTAACCAGAGGACGTCGGTTTAAGGCGAAGAGGGGGCATTTTCAACAGGAACCAGAGGTTAATTTTTTTTTGAAGTACACAGAAGATGGTGTGTAAAATGGGCTGAAGGTACTACTGCAACTTTTAAAACAGCGGAGGGATTCAGGGATTGGATGGATTTGGAGGGATAGGGGCCAAATGCAAGCAAGTGGGGGGGGGCCGGGGACATTTTGGTCAGAGTGGGGAAGTTGGGTGGAGGGGCCTGTTTCCACACTGTTACGACCCTAAACCCGAAAGGATAAATATTCACAGTTGCAGTGAGTGTTATAAAAAGCAATGGTATCGTAGATTTCAGGTAGATATCTGGTCCTGGAGTAGTGTCATGGTAAGGGTAGTACAGGGGTTTTCAACAGCCTCAGCTGTTCAAATGAAATTAATCTTAAGCCTAGTGGTGCTGGGCTTCATGGTTAAAAGGAGCAGAGGGGATGACTGGCTGGGGAGGGGGGGTGTGGAGATGAAAGTCTGTCACCACGCTGGGAGTTTCCCCATTTTCATCCCATGCACCAGGCCCTGTGCTCGAAACCTGGACAACCAGGCCCTCCATCCCCGCTACATCCCAACAAAGAGACCTTCCCCCACCCACCCCACCTCCCAGCCAGGGCCCACCTACAGACGCAGATGCCCCACCTCGCATGCAAGTGGGAGCAAGTTGGCGGTGCTGGAAGATGTCGACTGCGGGGCTCAGAGTGCAGATAAAACTGTCCCAGCCACTGCCGTCACTGGTGGGGGGGGCGGGGGGGTCCCGGACTGCACCAGATGACATCAGAGTGACCAAAATTTTTGTGCAGTGTTTCAGACGAAATTTTTTTTTATATATATGAAAATATCCCTGTCATTAGTTTCAACAACCAAAACATTTTCGTAAGCCCAATATACCTACAAAGCTAAAACTCGACGCTCATTTACTCATGAACCTTTTAACGTGCTCTGGTAGTTCTTAAAACATTTTTATTTTGAATTCTGTTGTTCCCTTACCAAATTTTCACTAACCACATGAAACTATGTAAATTTTGCAAGTTGCTTATCTCACCGTTACATTCAGTGATCTATGGGAATCACAATTTACAAATTTCTTTGGCTTGGCTTCGCGGACGAAGATTTATGGAGGGGGTAAAAAGTCCACGTCAGCTGCAGGCTTGTTTGTGGCTGACAAGTCCGATGCGGGACAGGCAGACACGATTGCAGCGGTTGCAAGGGAAAATTGGTTGGTTGGGGTTGGGTGTTGGGTTTTTCCTCCTTTGCCTTTTGTTCGTGAGGTGGGCTCTGCGGTCTTCTTCAAAGGAGGTTGCTGCCCGCCAAACTGTGAGGCGCCAAGATGCACGGTTTGAGGCGTTATCAGCCCACTGGCGGTGGTCAATGTGGCAGGCACCAAGAGATTTCTTTAGGCAGTCCTTGTACCTTTTCTTTGGTGCACCTCTGTCACGGTGGCCAGTGGAGAGCTCGCCATATAACAGGATCTTGGGAAGGCGATGGTCCTCCATTCTGGAGACGTGACCCATCCAGCGCAGCTGGATCTTCAGCAGCGTGGACTCGATGCTGTCGACCTCTGCCATCTCGAGTACTTCGACGTTAGGGATGAAAGCGCTCCAATGGATGTTGAGGACGGAGCGGAGACAACGCTGGTGGAAGCGTTCTAGGAGCCGTAGGTGGTTCCGGTAGATGACCCATGATTCGGAGCCGAACAGGAGTGTGGGTATGACAACGGCTCTGTATACGCTTATCTTTGTGAGGTTTTTCAGTTGGTTGTTTTTCCAGACTCTTTTGTGTAGTCTTCCAAAGGCGCTATTTGCCTTGGCGAGTCTGTTGTCTATCTCATTGTCGATCCTTGCATCTGATGAAATGGTGCAGCCGAGATAGGTAAACTGGTTGACCGTTTTGAGTTTTGTGTGCCCGATGGAGATGTGGGGGGGCTGGTAGTCATGGTGGGGAGCTGGCTGTTGGAGGACCTCAGTTTTCTTCAGGCTGACTTCCAGGCCAAACATTTTGGCAGTTTCCGCAAAGCAGGACGTCAAGCGCTGAAGAGCTGGCTCTGAATGGGCAACTAAAGCAGCATCATCTGCAAAGAGTAGTTCACGGACAAGTTTCTCTTGTGTCTTGGTGTGAGCTTGCAGGCGCCTCAGATTGAAGAGACTGCCATCCGTGCGGTACCGGATGTAAACAGCGTCTTCATTGTTGGGGTCTTTCATGGCTTTCCCTGTAACCCTTTATTTTTCTTCCATCTATGTGCCCAAGAGTCTCTTAAATGCCCAAGAGTCTCTTAAATGCCCCTAATGTTTCAGCCTCCACCACCCCGGCAAGGCATTCCAGGCACCAACAACTGTTTAAAAAAAACTTACCCCTGATGTCCCCCTTAAACTTCCCTCCTTTCACTTTGTTCACATGTCCTCTGATGTTTGCTATTCCTGCCCTGGGCTGTCCACCCTCTCATATTGTTCGTGAGGTGGGCTCTGCGGTCTTCTTCAAAGGAGGTTGCTGCCCGCCGAACTGTGAGGCACCAAGATGCACGGTTTGAGGCGATATCAGCCCACTGCCGATGGTCAATGTGGCAGTCCTTGTACCTCTTCTTTGGTGCACCTCTGTCACGGTGGCCAGTGAAGAGCTCGCCATATAACACGATCTTGGGAAGGCCATGGTCCTCCATTCTGGAGACGTGACACCCAGCGCAGTTGGATCTTCAGCAGCGTGGACTCGATGCTGTCGACCTCTGCCATCTCGAGTACTTCGACGTTAGGGATGAAAGCACTCCAATGGATGTTGAGGATGGAGCGGAGACAACGCTGGTGGAAGCGTTCTAGGAGCCGTAGGTGATGCCGGTAGAGGACCCATGATTCGGAGCCGAACAGGAGTGTGGGTATGACAACGGCTCTGTATATGCTAATCTTTGTAAGGTTTTTCAGTTGGTTGTTTTTCCAGACTCTTTTGTGTAGTCTTCCAAAGGCGCTATTTGCCTTGGCGAGTCTGTTGTCTATCTCGTTGTCGATCCTTGCATCCTATGAAATGGTGCAGCCGAGATAGGTAAACTGGTTGACCGTTTTGAGTTTTGTGTGCCCAATGGAGATGTGGGGGGGCTGGTAGTCATGGTGGGGAGCTGGCTGATGGAGGACCTGTTTTCTTCAGGCTGATTTCCAGGCCAAACATTTTGGCAGTTTCCGCAAAACAGGACTTCAAGCGCTGAAGAGCTGGCTCTGAATGGGCAACTAAAGCGGCATCGTCTGCAAAGAGTAGTTCACAGACAAGTTGCTCTTGTGTCTTGGTGTGAGCTTGCAGGCGCCTCAGATTGAAGAGACTG
This sequence comes from Narcine bancroftii, assembly GCF_036971445.1. Taxonomy (NCBI): domain Eukaryota; kingdom Metazoa; phylum Chordata; class Chondrichthyes; order Torpediniformes; family Narcinidae; genus Narcine; species Narcine bancroftii. The sequence continues at coordinate 64,553,451 of NC_091476.1, read as the reverse complement.
CCATCCGTGCGGTACCGGATGTAAACAGCGTCTTCATTGTTGAGGTCTTTCATTGCTTTGTTCAGCATCATGCTGAAGAAGATTGAAATTCATAATCTTGTAGACCTCTATTAAAGAGAAAAGTCCCAGCTCTGCTAACCTTGCCTCATAAGATTTGTTCCCCAATCCAAGAAACATCCTGGTGAATCTCCTCTGCACTCTCTCCACAGCTTCCACATCCTTCCTACAATGAGGTGACCAGAACTGAACACAATAGTCCAAGTGTGGTCTCACCAGAGTTGCAACATGACCTCTCTACTTTATAAACTTCTATCTGCCTACAGGTCAGTGACTAGTGGAGTGCCACAAGGATCTGTTCAGGGATATAAATGATCTGGATGGGTGTAGATAGTACAGATTCTATCACCAATGTACATATGTACAGATGGTAGTGTAGGATGACTGTGATTGGCTGAGAGTGTAGCCACACCTACTGGCAGATCTTAAAGGATTGCTCCTAGCCAGACCAGGTCATTCTGGACAGGACGACCTATTTGTGATATGCTCCAGTCTTTAATTTAATAAAATCCTTGGTTTGGATTAACAAGTCTTTGGTTCTTTCGACGCGAACTACAATTTTATTAACTAAAAATTTTGAAGGGATGGAACGTATGCCTCGGCTGGGACGCCTCGAAATCTACCCACAGTCAGCTACAGCCTCGAATGACTAAGCACTGGGTGAGATGCTTCGAAACATACTTACAGCTCTCTGATCCTGCCATGATAGAGGACAACCATCGACTACTAATATTGATGACTATAGAGTCCCCAAGAGTCTACCAGAGTGTCCAGGACGCCACCACTTACACTGAAGCCATGAAGGTGCTGAAAGGGCTCTATGAGCGACCAGTGAACAGGGTCTATGCTCGGTACAAACTTGTTACAAGGAGGCAACAGCCCAGTTAGTCCTGTAAGGCTTATATTCAGGCACTAAGAGCAATGGGCAGGGACTGTGCCTGCACAGACAGAACTGCTGTGTAGACCACAGACTATCTGATTCGGGATGCCTATGTGGCCAGGGTTCTTCCGAATGAGGTGAGGCAGCGCCTGCTAGAGCACAGGTGAGAAAACCTAGAGGACGTGATCCGGATCACAGAGACGATGGAGGCTGCGGTCTTAAGTATGGACATGTACTCTCGGGTCTGGACCCCACACTCTGATGTAAGTAGGATGCCCACCCTCTACCCTACTACTGCCGCTACGCTCCCCGATGTAACCCCCAAAGTGTTATTTCTGTGGGAGGAACAAGCACAGCAGGCAGGTCCCAGTGCCCGGCAAGAAAAGCCAGGTGCCAGAAGTGCCTTAAAAACGGTCACTTTGCTGTAGTCTGTCGCTCCAAAATGGTCACCGTCAAACACAGTGCCTCGTGTGAAGCCAAATTCCCACTCTCCATTTCAAACACTTCTTCCTCAGAGCTCACATCCAATGAGAGCGAGGACTCCACTGCACGGCAGCGCCTGACGTCACGGGGCAGACCCCAAGCGTGCAAAGTACCGCAATGACGTTCACCCTACCTCACGAAGCAACGTCCAACCAGGCCCCTGCCCCGATCTCAACATTTGCCGCCGCTGCCGACGAGGGACCCACTGCCACTGCCGACCTGGGACCTGCCAACCCCGGTACCCACCAACGCTAATCGCCCCAGCGCTGTCCACCCCACCGCTGACGGCAAGCAGCAACCCCCAACACTTACCTTTGGCTGCAGAGAGCAACACCAACTACCCGACACTGTTTTTTCAGGCCCAACTGTTTGCGTGACATCATCAAGCACACGTTGCGTGATGTCATCACGCAGGACTCCCCTGTCTACATTACAAGTCTCTGCATCAATAACCCTCGACCAGGACTTCCCCCAACCCCTCACAAAAGCAATGGAACTGATTAAAGTGCATGGACACTATACCAATTGCTTATTTGACTCTGGGTCAGCTGAGTTTTATCTGCCCAGACCTGGTCCACCATTGCAGACTGGCTATTCTCCCCACTGCACAGAGAATTTCATTGGTGACCAGGTTTCTCTGGACCGGGGTAAAGGGGTACTGCGTGGTGACTCTGAAAGTCCAGGGCATCACGTTCACAAACTTCATACTATTAGTCTTTCCCTAATTGTGCACCCCTACTCTGCTGGGACTGGATTTTCAGTGCCAGTTTCAGTCCCTGCACTTTGGGGGGGCCTCAAGCTCCGCTCTCTGCCTGTAACCACTCCGCCCTGGGAAACTTCCTGTCAGCGGCAGCCCGAGCCACCTGCCCCCGAGCCCTCACCTGTAGTCTCTCCACCCTCCGAGTTGGTCCGCCAGCATTTTTCCCAAATCTCACCCCTGGCTGGAAGCCTGTGGCCACCAAAAGCCGCCAATATAGTTATGAACACGGGAAATTTATCACAAGCGAGGTGCGCAGATTGCTTCAGTCCATGGAGGGCCCAGGTAGTGGTTGTTAAAAACGGAGAGAAGCCGCGGATGGTGGTTCACTACAGCCAGACAATCAACCGTTTCACACTCCTGGATGCGTACCCCCTTCCACGGATCACAGATGTGGTGAATCAGATCGTCCAATACCGTGTATTTTCCACCACTGACTTATGTTTGGCCTATCACCAGCTCCCGATCCGCTGAGAAGACTGACCTTTCACGGCCTTCGAAGCGAATGGGCGGCTATATCAATTCCTCAGGGTACCCTTTGGGGTCACAAATGGCGTTGCGGTCTTCCAGCGGGAAATGGACTGGATGGTGGACCAGAACAGGCTGACTGCTACTTTCCCGTATCTGGACAATGTCACCATCTGCGGCCATGACACGGAGGATCATGATGCCAGCTTGAGAAAGTTTTTCAGATTGAAACTCGGCTGAACTTTACCGACAACGACCCTGACCGCATGCGTCCCCTCATGGGCTTGCCCCTCCCCCCACACCCAGAAGGCACTCAAACGCTGCCTGGGTTTTTTCTCTTACTATGCCCAATGGGTTCCACACTATGCCGACAAGGCACGGCCACACATCAAGACCACCTCCTTCCCCGTCAACCGAAGCCAGAGTGGCCTTCGACTGCATCAAATCGGACATTGCTGCTGCAACGCTGCACACCATCGACGAGTCCATTCCATTCCAAGTCAAAAGCGATGCGTCTGACTTTGCACTGGCAGTCACTTTGAACCAGGCCGGCCAGCCAGTAGCCTTCTCCAGAACCCTCCAGGGTCCTGAGAGGTGACACTCCTCTGTCAAGGAGGCTGCCCAGGACATAGTCGAAGCAGTACGTCATTGGAGACACTACCTCACTGGCAGACGCTTTACGTTGCTGACTGACCAACGCACGGTCTCCTTCATGTTTAGCAATACCCAGCGAGGTAAGATCAAGCATGACAAAAATCGCCAGGCGGAGAATCGAGCTCTCCACCTTAAAGGTACTGTATCGGCCAGGCAAACTCAACGACCCGCCAGATGCACTCTCCAGGGGGACTTGCACCAACATGCAACTGGACAGGCTGCAGAAACTCCACGGGGAGCTCTGTCATCCATGGGGTCACTAGGTTCGCACACTTTATCAAAGCTCGCAACCTGCCCTACATGGTCGAGGAGATACGCTTCATGACCCGAGCCTGCCCAGTGTGCGCTGAGTGCAAGCCCCACTTCTTCTAACCGGAAAGCACCCATGTCATCAAAGCCACCCGCCCCTTTGAGTGTTTCAGCGTAGACTTCAAGGGGCCCCTACCGTCAACCAACCGTAACACCTACACCCTTACAGCTGTCAATGAGTACTCCTGCTTCCCGTTCACTGTGCCCTGCTCGGACATGACTGCGTCCTTAGTTATAGAGGCCCTGCACATCTTCGTCATCTTCGGGTACCCCAGTTACATCCACAGTGACAGAGGGTCCTCATTTATGAGTGCAAAGCTGCGGCAGTACCTTATGGAGTGTGCTATTGCTTCAAGCAGGACCACCAGCTATAACCCATCTGGTAATGGGCAAGTCAAAAGAGAGAATGCCACCGTCTGGAAAGCGGTTACACTTGCCCTCCGGTCCAAAGGTCTCCCCACCTCTCGCTGGCAGGATGTGCTCACTAGTGCCCTACACTCAATCCGCTCCCTCCTAGGCACCGCGACTAATGCCACCCCCCATGAAAGGATGTTTTCTTTCCCGAGGAAATCCTTGTTAGGTATGACCATACTAGCATGGCTCATGGTTCCCGGTTCAGTCCTTTTACGATGCCACTTCTGGTACTCTAAGAATGACCCCTTGGTTGACCAAGTGACCCTGCTCCATGCAAACCCGCATTATGCCTATGTTGAGTACCTGGACGGACAGGAGGACACAGTCTCGGTAAGGGACCTAGCCCAAGCCAGATCAGGCGCAGCAGTGCCTTTAACCCAACCTCCCCCTATTCCTTCTCCCCCAGGTCACGTGCTCGAACAGAGGGACCAGCACCACCCCACCAGCTCAGGCCAGAATGTCGACAATGACGTTGGGGAATTGAGCGAAGAAGTGGCCGCACTCTACAGGCCTGCTGACGACACGACTCCGGCGACCCCCAATCCCGGCGCCACGGCGGTCACGCCAGATGGTCAGGCCTCCTCACCGGTACAGCCCCTAACCTCCATTCACCCTGCGGTTGGTTCTTAAAGAAGGGGTGAATGTGATAGTACAGATTCTATCATCAATGTATAAATGTACATATGTACAGATGGTAGTGTAGGATGACTGTGATTGACTGAGAGTGTAGCCACACCTTCTGGCAGGTCTTAAAAGATTGCTCCTAGCCAGACCAGGTCATTCTGGACTGGTAAACCTACTTGTGATATACTCCAGCCTTTTAGTTAATAAAAGCCTTGATTTGGATCAACAAGTCTTTGGTTCTTTCGACGCGCACTACAATTGGTCAGTAAATTAGTGGGCAAAACATAAGGTTGGAGGAATTGTGGATGAAGCTGGAGGTTGTCAAAGGTTACAAGAGGATATAGACAGGATGCAGAATTAGGTGGAGAAGTGGCAGATGGAATTCAATCTGGATAAAAGTGAGGTGATACATTTTGGAAGGGCAAACCAGAAGGCTGAATACAGGGTTAATGGTCGGTTACTTTTGTGCTTCCGAAATGCATCACCTCACACTGATCCAGACTGAACACCATCTGCCACTTTTCTGCCCAGCTCTGCATCCAGTCTATATCCTCTTGTAACCTTCAACAAACCCCAGCTCCATCCATGACTCTAATTCTGCCTGCAGGCTGTGAGATTGATGACAGATATTTTAAATTCTCTGTGTGCTGAACACTGTTGATTATGGTGTGTGTTCTGTGGTCTGGAGAAACCCTGTTTCATCAGTATGTGTATGTCCAGTCAGAGGATAATAAACCTGAACTTGAAAGGCCTGGATAGGATGGATAAAATCTTCCCCCCCTCCCCCCCCCCAGTAAAAATTCAAATGCTAAGGGGTGCAAATTTAAAGTGAGAGTGGGAAAATTAAAGGAGGTGTGCAGGGCAAGTTTTAAAAACAGAACACACACCAAGTGTTTAGAACAAGAAACCAGGGGGAACTGGTTGAAGCAAGTACAATTCTCGTGCTTGAGATATCATAAGCGTAATTATGCAGGAAATGGAAGGATGCATATTTGGTCTCCAGACTTGAGGAAGGATGTCCTGGCTTTGGAGGCAGTGCAGAGGTTGATCTCAGAGGTTAGCCTACAAGGAGAGATTGATCCGTCTGGGACTGTACTTACTGGAATTTAGAAGAATGAGAGGGGAACTTACAGAAACGCATGAAATTATGAAAACCATCAATAAGATTGGTGGGGGAGACGAGAACTAGGGGACATAGCTTCACGATCCAGGGCAATAGATTTAGGATGGAGATGAGGAGGAACTGCTTTTCCTAGAGGATGATGAATTTGTGGAATTTGCTGCCCATTGAAGCAGTGGAGGCGTCCTCAGTAAATATATTTAAGACAAGGCTGGATAGATATTTAATAGTCGGGGAATGAAGGGAAAGGGGAAAAAGGCAGGCTTATCTCCACCTGCCTATCATCAGATCAGCCATGATCTCATTGAATGGCGGAGCAGGATTGAGGAGCCAGATGGTTGACTCCTGCTCCTATTTCTTATGTTCTTCTGGGCAAGCTACAGAATTGTGATTTAATTTGGGCATCGCATTGGACAGGCAATGGTCTGTACTATTCCATGTACAATTCCCACAGCAGTCCTGGACTGACAGAACCTTCTGCCACCTTGAGGCAGAGCCAAGGTCCCCCATGACAACAGAGGGAAAACAGCCAGCAGCTCAGTACTCACAGTGTGTTCATGTTGCGGATAGCTCGTCTTGACATGATGGCATCCGTCACCGCCTTCTTGAATTGCCTAAAGGGAGATAGTGGAGAAAGAGTCATGTCTGGTCGTCCAGCTGTCAACACGGGCCTTATTGCATTCATACCACACTGCAAAAGCTCGTCAGCACGGTCGGAGACAGAGGGATAGGGAATATTCACTGGAAAGATCCTGGATTGGTGCTATAAACATTTCCGAGATTTGAAGGCCAGTTTTGTAGTCAGCCCTGGCCCTTGCAACAGAAAGGATTTACTTTCTCAAAAGGAGAAATTCATTTGCCATATTTAGCCAGGCTTTTCCACCACATTCTTGGCTTGGCTACAAGGGAAAAAGGCATCTGTTTAAGCGATCCTTTCCTCTGATCCCCCCCCCCTCTCTCTATTAGCTCTTCTGAACATAAGAGCATAAGAAATAGGAGCAGGAGTCGGCCATCCGTCCCTGCCATTCAATGAGATCATGGCTGATCTGATGATAGCCCCATCTCCACCGACATGCCTTTCCCTCCCCATATCCCGTCATTCTCCTACTCTGTAAAAATCTACCTAACCTTGTCTTAAACACATTTACTGAGACCTCCTCTACTGGTTTACTGTGCAGTCAATTCCATAGATTCAACACTCTCTGGGGAAAAGCAGTTCTTCCTCATCTCCATCCTAATTCTACTACCCTGAATCTTCGAGGCTAAGCCCCCTAGTTCCCATCTCACCTGCCAGTGGGAAAAAAAACTCGTCTCCCTCTATCTTATCTATTCTTTTCATAATTTTATGTTTCTATAAGTTCCCCTCTCATTCTTCTGAATTCCAATGAGTATGGTCCCAGATGATTCAATCTCTCCAAATAGGCCAATATTCTCATCTCTGGAATCAACCTGGTGAATTTTCTCTGCACCGCCTCCAAAGCCACGACATCCTTCCTCAAGGAAGAAGGCCAGATTTGCATGAACTCCCCACCCAGCAGTGAGTGTGTCAAGATGGAAATCTGGGCCTGTGACCCCCAAGAGAGTTCAAATCCTACCACCACAGGTGAGAGAGTCAATTCATCAGGGTTAGAGGATTGAGTACAGAAGTTGGGAGGTCATGTTGCAGTTGTACAAGAAGTTGGTGAGGCGCCATTTGGAGCATTTTGGTCACTGCCATGCAGGAAAGATGTCATCTCGCCGGAGAGAGTGCAGAGATTTACAAGGATGCTATCGGGATCTCAGTGGTGGGGTGGGGGAATATGAACTTTAGGGAGAGGTGGAGCAGGCTGGGGCTTTATTCCTTGGAGCACAGGAGGAGGAGGGGCTATCTCAGAGGTGCACAAAATCATGGGAGGAATAGATCAGGAGAACATAGGGAGTTTTATCTTTAAACCCAGAGTAAGGGAATGCGTCTCCAGAGGACAATTTTAAGGTTGCGGGGGTGGGAGAGTGCCCCATGAGTGCCAATGGCCCAGCTCTGTCTCTAAGGAGTTTGTCCAAACTCAGTTTCTGGGAGTTTCCTCCCACCCTCTGAAAGCATACAAGGGTTGTAGGTTAACTGAGTGTAATTGGGCAGCATGGGTTTAATTAAAGCGTCCGGAATCGGCTCCTACTGCATTGTAAGTAAAAACAAAGTGAAATGATCAACAGAAACCGGAAGGATGACTTTATTTCCACCCTCCCCCCCCAACGCAAGAGGGTGGTGGTGAATGGAATGGGTTGCCAGAGGAGGTGGTCGAGGCAACGTTTAAGAAAAAAATTAGACAGATACATAGATCAGGTGGGTGGACAGGGTTATGGGCCCAAACACAAGCAGGGGTGGGATTAGTTTCAGCACACCGATGATGGGCTGAAAGGACTGCTTCTGTCCGGTTGTGTTCTGTGGTTCTAGTGTGGGTGGGACAGAATGCACAAATGGATCTGAAGGGCCCATTTCCATGCTCTGGGACTCCATTTGCCACTATACAGAACATGGAACATTACAACACAGTGCAGGTCGTTTGGCACATACACAAAAATACACATACACATGTGCCGACCCATATACAAAAAACCCTCCAAAACCTCATAACCCTTTGTTTTTCTTTCATCCATGTACCTACGAGTCTCTTAGAAGCCCCTATTGTTCCAGCCTCCACCACCACCCCTGCCAATGCATTCCAGGCACGCATCAGTGTTTGTTATTCCTGCCCTGGGAGAAAGGTGCTGACTGTCTACCTTACTTATGCCTCTCATGATCTTGTAGATCTCAAGTCACCTCTCATCCTTCTCCTCTCCAACATAAAAGACCCCAACTCTGCCAACCTTGCCTCACAAGGAATACTTTCCATTCCAGGAAACACTTCCTGGTGAATCTCCTCTGCCCCCTCTCCACAGCTTCCACATCCTTCCTGCAACGTGGCAACCAGAACTGAACGCAATACTGTAAGTGGGGTCTTACCAGAGATCTACAGAGCTGCAAAATCACCTCACGGTTCCTGAACTCAATCCCCTGACTAACGAAGTCCAGCACTTCAGGGCAGCATGGATTTAAAACAGGGTAGATGCCAGATTAGTGCAACTCCGCACCAGCAACCGGGGTTCAAATCTGACTGTCTGTAAGGAGTAAGCATTTTCTCCCCGTGTCTGTTTCCCCTTGGTGATTCAGTTTCCCCTCATATTGGGGTTGTAGGTCAATTTGGGTGAGATGGGCTCATAAGCCAAAATACCACAGGCCTTTTTAAGGGCAGTCTTCCCTTTCACACTGCCGATTATGTGTGGGTTGAACCAGATAACTTACCAGGTCTGTATCCAGTAATCCCGCAGCGTGAAACCTCCCAACCAGGCAGTGCGAGTTAAATTCAACCAGACTCTTGACACCAAAGTGTCAGAGGCCGGTCGAGTTAACTCAACTAATTGCCCTCTGGTAGTGTGAAAGCACAACCTGCTTGTGTCACCGCTAGAAGCAGGACCCCTCCCCCTCTTAAAACACCAGGTTGCCAATTAACCAGGTGCAGTGGGAAAGGCTCCCGTGTGCAGCATGCCCAATAAGTTTACACACTTCCTCAGAGGGTTGGCAGTGTGAACAGGGTTAAAACCCCTGGTATCTGGCACCTATGGGGATTGGTAGATGCCAGATAAGTGAATTTTTCTGGTTGCTTGAGATTGGATGTTGTGCATTTGGCGAATTAACGGCGAAGCGCCAATTTTAAACTTCCATATTTTTTAAATTTATTTGTTTTCCACGAAATTTTTGCTAATTACTTCAATTCTGGATAACAGGGGTTTTACCGTACACACTATGACAGGATGGTTGTTAAAAGTCTTGTCTTCTTAACTGTTACCGTTCAGGAGAAGCAATCTGTCAACATTACCTATGGTTGGCTTTTAACATCTTGATAGCACTGGGGTCAGTAAAGATGGCCAATAAATGTTTGCGTACAATCGCCAATGGCAGATGATCAGCGGGTGAAGTATCCTACACAACTTGCAAGACACCCACCAGGGCATCTTTTCTCAGAACACAGCACTGCTTGAGGTGAGTTCCTCAGAAGGCAAATCTTGCAAGCCCACAGAGAGGCCATTTGGTCCACCATGTCAGCTACTGCTTTCTACAGTTTCACACACCTGCCGATAGTTCTGGATTGTTGCCCCGCGTGGACAAGTCAACTGTTTCAGTGGTCGAAGTTCAAAGACTCCATGACCAAGGGGAAGGAGAAGCAGGTGGGCTTCTCAGTCACCCCTCCCTCAAGGGACTGGCAAAGAACAAACTGCCAACGGGCTTGCCTGCAAGTGGAGCGACGCTGGTGCCGGGGGGAGGGGGTGGGGTGGGGGTGAGCTGCCGTGCCTCCAAGCAAGGCAAGAGAAGGGGGGAAGTGTGCAGTTGGTAGCCACACAACCACCCCCCCAACCCCTCCCCCCCCCAGGTTTCCCCCTCACCCAGCAGGTGGTCAAGTTAACGGACTGATGCAAGTTGTCTGTGTGAATGCAGGGGCAAGGGTGGGTAATGAAAGTGGGAGAGCATGAGGCACTGATCACGTAGATGGCTGGAGGCTTGGCCCCAGGGCTGAAATGGCTAAAATGAGGGGGTATGGTTTTAAGGTAAAAACACTGTACTGGAAGAACTCAGCAGGTCAAGAAGTGTCCATAGGAGGTTAAGTTTCTGACCCGAAGCCTTCAAGGTATGAGTAAAAAGTAGGCAGGCGGCTGAATTAAAAGGCTGGGGGAGGGAAGAAAGGGTGGGGGGTGGGGGACCAGCACAGGCAAAAAAACAGAATTGGAGGAGGACTGGATCTGATCACAGGAGGGGGAGAGCAGTTCTGTGAATGCAGAGCTGGAGAAAAAAAAGAGGGATAGGGATGGGAAGAGGGGCAGGACGGGCTAACGTTACAGAAACTGGAGAACTCAAGGTTAATGCCATCCTGTTGGAGCGTGCCCAGATGGAATTTGAAGGTTTTTTTTAAGCTTTCAGGTGCTTAGGAATAAGTATGGTTGGCTGGGGATGAAGGAAAGAGAACAAAGAGGAGTTTTTACACACAGAGAGCAGTGGGTGCACAGAATGAGGCACTGGAGGCAGGTACAACAGGATTTTCTAAGAGACCATTAGATAGGTACGTGGAACTAGGAAAAATGGAGGGTTATGCAGTTGGGAAATACTGTTAAGAGTAGTTTATCGGGTCAGCACAACACTGTGGGCCGAAGGGCCCAGACTGTGCTTTAGACTTTGATGTTCCATGGGTAGGTCGGAGACAGGAACAGGCCATTCAGCCCACCTTATTTGTGCTGACCACAGGACAAAGTGGCCACCCCACTGCTGAGGGACAGCAAGGACTCATTGGGGTCAATGGCCTGCTTCCTTCGTTGCATGATCCAAATGGAGGGTCCGCCCTCAGAAGACAAGATTAAACATTCAAGGGCCCCCAGTTGTTAGTGTTACAGAGTTCTGTGTTGTGTATTGACCTATGTGTTGTGTGATTTTATGTTAAAAAGTGGCAGTTTGCCTTAGAGAGCCAAGGTGAAGGTGGACAGCTGAGAGAGTGGGAGACGGACTGAGCATGTGCAGAAAATTATATAAAAAATTCTGGACTTGGCTGTGGAGTGAAAGGAGGCCCAGAGCATGAGTCATGGTTTGGAGGACAGTTTAGAATGTTGGGATTTCAAAAGGGATGAAAATTCTGAAGGTAGTCAGAAGGATCCTCTCACACAAAGATCTTTTGGCTTCAGTTTACCAAACAAGCTGAATTTTGTTTATGATCTTTGCTTCAGTTGATATCGAAGTTTTTGTGAGTCTTGTGTGTTTTGTGTCTAAGTTTTTCTGTGGGCTGGTTGGAAATATAATTTAGACTTTAATTACAGATGTTATATTTAGGCTGGGGAATTTATTAGTTTTACACTGTTATAGAAATTTGCATAGTAACCAGTGGGCATTGTTATAAACGGGGGGGATTTTGAATTAAAGTTTGAAGGTGAATTTTTACCCTTCTTTGTGGCTGTTGGTTTGATCTTGTAACATAATTTGGGGGTTTTGTCCAGGATCAAACCAATTTGGAAGCTTTAGGAGCGATCGACTTGTGCTTAGTTATCAGTCATCTGAGTTTGACTCAACCTCCAGCTTGAAATTAAAAATAAACGATGAGTGTATAAATCACCAGCATAAAACCAGCAACTATGAATATTGACCATTTCATAGCTAACCCTTCAGTGGTTAATTTAAAAATGGCTAAAAAGTCAGAACTGATGGTTATAGTTGGCAAGTTTAAACTTCTTACAATAAGAAATGGGATGAAAAAGGAAATTGCCCGAAAGATTGTTAAGCACTATGTAGGAAAGGGGGTATTTGAAGAAGCTACATTAGAACAGTTTCCAAAGGAGAAAACTTCAGAGGAAGTAAAATTGGCTTTGAGAAAACTAGGCAGAAAGGAAAGCTGAACAGGAAGCAGTAAGACAGGCAGAAAGGGAAGAGAGAGAAAGAACGGAAACATGAGCTAGAACTAGCTAAATTGTGGCAGACCCTAACCCAAGGAGAGGGAGAAGCCCAAAACCCACGTGCTGGTCAGGAGGAGAGGTTTCTGATCAGGAGAGAAGTGAGGTTAGTTAATCCATTTGAGGAAGCTGAAATAGACCAGTATTTTCAGCATTTTGAGAAAGTTGTTGTAAATTTAAAATGACCAGCAGACCAGTGAACAGGTGTACTCATGTCTCACTGTACAACAAGCAGCTGATTATGAATTTGTAAAGCAGGCTTTACTCCAATCCTATGAACTAGTCCCAGAGGTTTATAGACAAAAGATCAGGAATTTAAAAAGGGCAGCAACCCAATCTTACCTGGATTTTGCTTATAGGAAGGTTGTGTGTTTTGATTGGTGGTGTGCCTCAATGAAAGTAGAAAATAACTTTGATTTATTGAGAGAAATCATTCTGATTGAGGAGATTAAAAATTGTGTTCCTGACGATATTCAAATGTACTTGGCAGAGAAAAATATAAAAACTTGGCAAGAATTGGCTAAATTCGCAGAGGAATATGCTTTTACCCACAAGTCTAACTTGTCACTAGGGAAAACCTTTCAAAGGAATACTGCTGATAATCCAAGTAGAGTAGAAAGAAAATCTAGAAGTGAGGTTAAAGGAAGAGAGGAAGAGAAATGGGTAAAGGAAAAATTTGAGTGTTATTTGCCACTATTGTAAGATGCCAGGACACACAATAGCAAATTGTCCTGAACTGAAAAGGAAGAAAGAGAAAGGGGTGGTAGCAACTGCCTGTGTTCAGAGTGAGAAAGTTAGGGATATTTTTAAACTATTCATGATTGAAGGTTTCATTTCAGTTAAAGAAAGATCCAGTCAAGTGCCAGTTAAAATCCTGCAGCCCAATCGCTTGTATTAACCAACGTTTTGAATTATGGTGAGGAGACCGATACTGGAGATGTGAATTTAATTAATGGCATTGGTGATGAAGCAGAAGCCTATACCTTTGCATGGAATAGTGATGAAATCAGACTTAGTTAATGGTCGGGTTATGATAGGGATGAGATCAAGAATGCCGGTGGATGGAGTTTCTCTTTTGTTAGGGAATGATTTAGCAGAGGGTAAAATCATATCTGTGGTGAAACTCACAAGTAAGCCATTGGTTTATGAGTCCGAAAAGGATTTGGAAATCTATCCTGCGTGTGCCATTACTAGAACCATGTCTAGAAAAAAGGTAGAGGTAGAGAAGTCTGTGATGATCCTGTAATGGAGGCAAACATTGAAGACAAACCCAAGGATGCAGCTTTGCTGTTGTCAAGAGAAGAATTAATGGCTAGACAAAAGCATGATCCTGATCTTGCTGGGATAAGAGATAAGATTCTGTCTAACCGGGAAATTGAAACTGTGCCAGTAGGTTACTTTGTTCAAGATGGAATACTGATGAGAAAGTGGAGACCACATGTGATACCTGCCAATGAAAACTGGGCAGTAATAAGGCAAGTTGTAATTCCCAAAACTTACAGGAATTAAATATTAAAGTTGGCTCATAGTACATCTTTAGGAGGTCATCTTGGAAAGAAGAAGATGGTAGAAAAGATAAGGAAACAGTTTTATTGGCCGAAATTAAGAAAATGTTGTGAATTTTTGTAGAACCTGTCACACTTGTCAACTGGTGGGCAAGCCTAATCAAGGACCACCAGTGGCACCTTGATAACCCATCCCTGCTTTCGGGGAGCCCTTCTCAAAAGTGATAGTGGATTGTGTTGGCCCATTGCCAAAAATCAAAGCAGGAAATGAATATTTGTTAACACTCATGTACACAGCTTCAAGGTTTCCAGGGGCTATCCCACTGAGAAACATTAAAGCTAAGACGATTGTGAAGGCTATGCTAAAATTTTTCATGCTGTTTGGTTTACCAAGGGAAATTCAATTGAACCAAGGGAGAAATTTTATGTCTGGAATATTTCAACAGGTGGTGTATGAATTGGGAGCCCATCAAATTGTGTTGTCTGCCTATCATCCTGAAGGTCAAAGAGCCTTGGAAAGGTTCCATTTAACTGTGAAAAATATGATGAGAGTTTATTGTTTGGAAAATAATAATAATTGCGATAAAGGAATCCATTTGTTATGATTTGCTGTTAAGAGAGGCAACTCAGAAGTCTCTTGGCTTTAGTCCATTTGAGTTGGTGTTTGATCATGAAGTCAGGGGTCCATTACTATTGTTGAAGGAACAGTGGATTCATAATGACATACAATCAAATCTGTTGGATTATGTTTTCAAATTTAAAAAGATTACATCAGGCTTGTGAGATGGCAAGGAAAAATGAAAATTCGGTATGATCAAAAAGCAAAAATTAGGGACATTAAACCTGGCGACAAAGTATTCGTTTTGTTTCCAATGCAGAACTCAGTTTAGAGGACCATACAAGGTGAAATCAAAAATTAACCAGGTCACCTATGTCATTGTCAACTGGTGGGCAAGCCTAATCAAGGACCACCAGTGGCACCTTGATAACCCATCCCTGCTTTCGGGGAGCCCTTCTCAAAAGTGATAGTGGATTGTGTTGGCCCATTGCCAAAAATCAAAGCAGGAAATGAATATTTGTTAACACTCATGTACACAGCTTCAAGGTTTCCAGGGGCTATCCCACTGAGAAACATTAAAGCAAAGACGATTGTGAAGGCTATGCTAAAATTTTTCATGCTGTTTGGTTTACCAACGCCTGATCATCAAAGAGAGACACAGGTCTGTCACGTGAACATACTTAAACCTTCCTTTGAGAAAATGACTGAGGAGGAGACTAGGATTCCAACCAAAGTGCTATTTATAGAGCAAAGTAAGGAGAAGATAAGTTTCATGGAAGGTCATGGAGCACAGAAAGTGATAAGCCCCAGGCTGGAAAATTCTACAGTTTGCAAAACTTAGACACCAAGTTAATGCATTTGACTAAATCAGAAAGGGAAGAAACGAAGACATTACTTATGAAATTTAAGGATACATTTCCAGATGTTCCAAGAAGAACTACTGTGGTTTGTCATGATGTGGAGGTCAGTGATCCCAAGCCTATTAAGCAGCATCATTACCGAGTTAATCAGGAAAAGAGCAGATTGTTGGATCAAGAGGTGGATTATATGCTCAAAAATGACAATCCGAAAATCAAGTTCAAATTGGAAATCACCCTGTGTTCTGGTGCCTAAGCCAGATTGCTCAATTAGGTTTTGTACAGATTATCGAAAGGTAAACATGGTGACAAAGACTCATGCGTTCCCTATTCCCAGAATAGATGATAGTATAGATAAAGTGGGGAAGGCTAAGTTTCTTACAAAGATTGATCTCTTAAAAGGATATTGGTGTGTTCCTTTGACAGAGAAAGGCAGGGAGATTTTTGCATTTGTTACACTTTCGGGATTGCACGAGTATAAATGTTATGCCTTTTGGGATGAAAAATGCACCTGGCACATTTCAGAGAATGATAAATGCAGTAATTCAGGGTTTAGAGCACACAGGAGCCTATATCGATGATTTAGTAATTAGTACGGATACATGGGAAGAACACATGCTTGAATTAGAGCAGTTATTTCAGAGACTGGTGGAAGCACACCTCAAAGTGAATTTACACAAATGTGAGGTTGGACATGCCACTGTAATTTATCTAGGTTATGTGGTAGGACAGGGACAGGTGGTACTGACTGGTTGGAGTGAAAGTATTGTCTATCACTGCATTCCCTATCCCCGGTAATAAGAAAGCTCTTCGGAGATTTCTACAGAGATTTCTAGGTAGGATTGGCTACTATCGTGAATTTTGTACAAACTTTGCAGAAATTGCACTCCCGTTAACAAAACTACTTGGAAAGAAAGAAAAATTTATCTGGTCAGATGCATGCCAGGAAGCGTTTCTGAAGTTAAAGGCCATTTTATGCCATCAGCCTGTACTTTTGTCCCCTAACTTTGAAAAGCCATTCTTTTTTGCCGTAGATGCCAGTGACGAAGCGGTTGGTGCTGTACTTTTACTGAAGAAGGATAGTGATGGAGTAGAACATCCTATTTCGTACTTCTCTAAAAAGTTTAAAGACTATCAACGAAATTACTTGACCATTGAGAAGGAGTTATTAGCGCTTGTTTTAGCGTTGCAACATTTTGATGTATATATTTGTACTGCTCAAAACCCATTAATAATCCATTAGTTTTTCTGTCTAAAATGAAAATAAGAACAGACGGTTATTGAATTGGAGCTTACTATTGCAAGAGTATGATTTAATAAAGGGAATGGATAATGTAATAGCAGATTGTTTGTCAAGATGTTAATCTGGGTAGATATGAATCTAATCACATAATTATCGTTTAAAAAATTGAGTGTTTATTTTATTTATGTAATACTTCCATTAATTATGTTACAGAGTACTCTGTTGTGCATTGGCCTGTGTTGTGTGGTTTTATGCTAAAAAATGACAGTTTGCCTTAGAGAGCCAAGGCGAAGGTGGACAGCTGAGAGAGTGGGAAACGGACTGAGCATGTGCAGAAAGTGATCTAAAAATTTCTGGATTTGGACGATAAACCACCACTGCGCGGTGCTGTGGAGTGGAAAGAGACCCAGAGCACGAGTCATGGTCTGGAGGACAGTTTAGAATGTTGGGATTTCAAAAAGAATGAACATTCCGAAGGCAGCCAGAAGGATCCGGACCAAGCCAGTGATTCCTCTGTCTGCAAGCAACACAAGAAGACAACTTCAAATTTTGTGCTCTCTCTCTCTCTCACAAAGATCTTTTGGCTTAGGGGGAGTCACGTGATGAAGTAGTGGCCAGTAGATTACCAGCCCACTCCAGAAAAGAAGTAATAAAGTGAAGAAAACACAAAGTTCAAGAAACAAAAAACACAACAAATAAAAGATAAAGTTGTGGAGAAAAGAAAATGGAACCCAAGAAGGAAAAAGTAAAAATGGGAAAAAAAGAAAAGACGCCAGAAGAGAAAGAAGGCCTTACCTGCATGAAGAAACAGGGAGCCGTCGTGGAGAAAAGGTTGGTGGCGACACTGCAGAGTCACGACCCCCCCCCCCCCCCCCGACCACTGGACTACAAAAATGGCTCTCTGAGCCAAACAGAAGTGCGCAATGCGCACACTAAGGAAAAAGAAAACACCAACGGGAGGGGGGCCCAGCTGAGGAGCGAACTAACACAGCGCAACCAGCTGAGGGATGCCTGACATCAGGGCTCTCAGCTGGAAGAGGAAAGTGACAGGAAAGGGAGTGATAGGAAAGAAGAACAGCAACAGGAGGTCCAACAGATAACTAGCCCAGAACCCAACAGCAAGAAGCCATGCAAAAAGACACCCAGCAAAGTGAGGCAAGCAGCTCAACAAGAAAGTCAGAAGAGACACAGATACAAGGAAGAAAAGTAGAAGACACAAACACAGGTGCAGACACAGAAGAGGAGGAAGAAGACGACCAAGCTCTCCAAATAGGAATAGAAGGTAAAATAGGTGGACAGTATATAGATATAAAAATTTTCAAGAACAAATGAGAACATTAAAAGAATGGTTGACATTAGAATGATTGACAGAAGAAAAAGTGAGTAGAATAGAGCTGGTCATGACAGAAATAGGGAAAAGATTAGAAAATGTGGAAGAACGAGAAACGGCTGTAGAAATGGAAGTGAATGACGAAGAAAATTGGAGGACAGTGACAAAAAAGTTAAAGAATCACAAGAGTTGCTAGCTCAGAAGATCGATATAATCGAAAACTATAGTAGGCGAAACAACATAAAGATAGTGGGCCAAGGGGAAGGAGTCACATGATGGAGTAGTGGCCGGTAGGGGAACTCCAGCCCTCTCCAGAAAAGTTAAAAAGGTAGGGAAAAAAACAAAGTCACTAACACAGAAACCAGAACAAATTGAAAGTGAAAGTGTGGAGAAAATGGCAGCAAAGAAAGAAAAACCAAAAACAACGGGAAGAAAAGAAGAAGGAAGGACGTCGGAGGAGGAAGGTGAAGGCCTTACCTGTACGAGGAGGTCCGCCGTGGAGAGAGAAGCCCACTCACTGAGGTCATTGGAAACCCCGAACTCAGGAATACAAAGATGGCTCACGGAGCCAAACCAAAGTGCGCAACCGCGCATGCACGAGGATTCACGCATGCGCGATGCACAAGACAAAAACAACACCAACGAGAGGGGGGACCAGCTGAGGAGTAGATCTCCACAGCTGAAACAGACAAGTATAACACAACAGCAAGACTCTCAACAGGAAAACATAGAAAATAACGAGAACAAGGAAGAGAATAAAAATAGGAAATCAAAGAAACAACAGATGACCAACTCAGAGGAAGAAGATCAACACCAAGACACCTTTAATAAAAATAAGAAAAACAAAAATACCCAACAAACTAAAATAAACAACCCAACAAGAAAACCAGAAGAGACAGAGGTAAAGGGCACAGACCCTGGAGTGGACTCAGAAGAAGAGGAGGAAGAACACAGAGAAATGGAAGATGAAGGGAAGGGCAAGTACATGGATATTTAAAGAATATATGGAATCAGTAAAAGAATGGCAATCACAAGAATTCAGTGAAATAAAAAGTACAGAAGAACAAATGAATAGATTAGAGATGATCATGACAGATATAGGAAAAAGAGTAGACAAGATGGAAGAAAGAGAAACAGCCATAGAAATGAAGGTAGATGACTTAAAAAAGAAATTAGAAGAAATTGATAAAAAAGTTAAAGAAACACAGGAGCTGTTAGCTCAGAAGATAGATATAATGGAAAATTATAATAGAAGAAACAATATAAAGATAGTGGACCTTAGGGAAGATGAAGAAGGCAAAAATATGAAAGAATTTATAAAAGAATGGATCCCCAGGGTCCTAGGAAGACCAGAATTACAGGAAGGAATGGAAATAGTAAGGGCACACAGAACATTAGCCCCTAAACCACAACCACAACAAAAACCAAGATCCATTCTAGTAAAATTCCTAAGATATACAACAAGAGAAAATATATTGGAGAAGGCAATGAAAAAAAATAAAAGACAAAAAACCACTGGAATACAAGGGTCAAAAATTTTTTTTCTATCCAGATATAAGTTTTGAACTCCTGAAGAAGAGGAAGGAGTTTAATGCAGC
This sequence comes from Narcine bancroftii, assembly GCF_036971445.1. NCBI lineage: Eukaryota > Metazoa > Chordata > Chondrichthyes > Torpediniformes > Narcinidae > Narcine > Narcine bancroftii. The sequence continues at coordinate 64,534,092 of NC_091476.1, read as the reverse complement.
AAAAACGACCCTATGGAAAAAAAAGTTATAAATTTATGTTAAAATACCCAGCGGTACTTAAAATAGTTATCCCGGGGCAGCAAAGCAAACTATTCTTGGATTCGGAAAAAGCACAAAAATTTGCAGAACAACTATAAAACAGACAGAGATGAAGAGATGTAACAAGAACAAAAATGACAACAAACTATATATATATATATATATATATATATATATATATATATATATATATAAATAAAAAATAAGAGTATAAGTAAGAACTAAGAAGGGAAAGAAAGGGAAGAAAGGAAGTAAGGGGGAATTAAGAGAGTGACCTTTGTTATATATGAAGATTAAAATTTTTTCTGGGGGAGGGCTGGGTGGGGAAAAATAACAGTCACTGTGAAATCAGTTGACGCTTGCGAGTGAATTCGCAAATCCAAATGGAGAGGGGAGATGTGGTTGCCCGACAAGGGACAAAGGGCAACTCAGAAAGGGGAAGGACTATTGGGGTTAAAGGAATTTTAGATATGAGAATAGTGGAAATATTTTATGTTTTAGAAATGTTGTCTTATAACGTGTTCAAAAAAGAAAGCAGAAATGGATAAGAAGGGAAGGTGGTGATGAGGAAATGGAAAGGAAAGATAAACAAAGTATGATATGACTATGTTGAACTATATGACTTTAAATATTAATGGAATACATAACCAAATCAAAAGGAAGAAACTTTTAAATTTACTGAAAAAATTAAAAATTGATATAGCATTCGTACAAGAAACACATCTAACTGAAATGGAACACAAGAAATTAAAGAGAGATTGGATAGGACATGTAACAGCAGCATCATATAATTCAAAAGCCAGGAGTAGCTATATTAATCAATAAAAATGTACCAATCAAAATAGAAGAGGAAATAATAGATCCAGCATGGAGATATGTAATGATAAAATGTCAGATATATTCAGAATTTTGGAATTTACTCAATGTATACTCACCTAATGGAGATCAAACATTTATGCAAGATATCTTTGTGAAGATAGCAGATACGCAAGGGAACATACTAATAGGAGGGGATTTTAATCTTAATTTGGACTCAAACATGGATAAAACTGGTAAAAAAACTAAAAGAAAGAACAAAGTAACCAAATTTATAATTAAATCAATGCAAGAAATGGAACTTTTGGATATATGGAGGAACCAACACCCAAAGGAAAAGGAATATTCATACTATTCGGGTAGACACAAAACATACTCAAAGATAGACCACATTCAAGGGAGAGTTAGGAAAACAGAATATAAAGCTAGACTATTATCAGATCACTCACCCCTGTTATTGGCAATAGAGCTAGAGGACATCCCACCAAGAATGTATAGATGGAGATTAAACTCCATGCTACTTAAAAGACAGGATTTTAGAGAATTCATTGAACGACAAATTAAAATATACTTTGATATAAATATGAAATCAGTGAAATAAGTTTATACTATGGGATGCAATGAAAGCGTTCAACAGAGGGCAAATAATAAGTTATGTAACTAAGATGAAGAAGAACTACAATCGGGAAACAGAACAGTTGGAAAGGGAAATAACAAACACAGAAAAAGAATTAGCAATAAAGGAAGATACAACTAAAAGAAGAGAATTGGCAGACAAAAAAATAAAATATGAAACACTACAACCATACAAGGTGGAGAAGAACATAATGAAGACAAAACAGAAAAATTATGAGCTAGGAGAAAAAAACGCACAAAATTCTAGCGTTGCAGCTTAAGACAGAACAAACTAAAAAATGGTATTGGCATTAAGGAAAAAGGACAAACAAATTACATATAATCTAATGGAGATCAATGAAAACTTCAGGGAATTGTACGAACAACTATATCAAACTGAAAACGAAGGGAAAGAAGACAAAATAGATGAATTTCTAACTAAAATTGAACTACTGAAATTACAAACAGAGGAGCAAAATAAATTAATAAAACCATTTGAAATAGAAGAATTACAGGAGATATTAAAAAAACTACCGAACAATAAAACACCAGGAGAGGATGGATTTCCAATAGAATTCTATAAAACATTTAAAGATTTATTAATTCCTCCCCTCCTGGAAGTAATCAACCAGATTGATAAAACACAAATCTTACCAGATTCATGCAAAACAGCAATAATTACAGTAATACCAAAGACAGGGAAAGATCCACTAGCACCAGCGTCATATAGACCAATATCTCTACTTAACACAGATTATAAGATAATAGCTAAACTATTAGCAAACAGATTGGTCGACTATGTACCAAAAGTAGTAAATCTAGACCAAACTGGATTTATTAAAAAAAGACAAACAACGGACAATATCTGTAAATTTATTAACTTAATTCATGCAGTAGAAGGAAATAAAACTCCAACAGTAGCGGTTGCTTTAGACGCAGAGAAGGCCTTTGACAGGGTAGAATGGAATTATTCATTCAAAGTACTACAAAAATTCAGCCTACCAGAGCAATATATTAATTGGATTAAAGCATTATATAAGGGACCATTGGCGAAAGTGACAGTAAATGGATATATATCAAAACAATTTAACTTAATTAGATCAACAAGGCAGGGATGTCCACTATCTCCCTCACTGTTCGCGTTAGCTATAGAACCACTAGCAGAACTGATAAGAACAGAAAATAAAATGAGAGGGATAAAAATAAAAGAGAAGGAATATAAAATCAGTCTATTTGCAGATGACATTATAATATACTTAACAGAATCAGAAATGTCAATAAAAGAATTACATAAGAAATTGAAGGAATGTGGAGAAGTATTTGGGTACAAGATTAACGCAAATAAAAGTGAAGCAATGACAATGAATAATGCAGATTTCACAAAGTTTAAGAAAGAATCACCATTTAGATGGCAAACACAAGCAATGCGATACCTGGGTATACAACTAAATAAAAATCTTGGCCATCTATATAAACTAAATTATTATCCATTAATGAAAAAATTACAAGACGACTTAGAGCATTGGAAAGACTTACCACTAACACTGATAGGAAGGATAAACTGTATTAAAATGAACATTTTCCCAAGGATACAATACCTATTTCAGTCATTACCAATTCACCCAACAGAGAAATTCTTCAAGGAGCTAAAGAAAATAATAAGGAAATTCTTTTGGAAAGGGGGGAAACTGAGGATAGCACTAGATAAATTAACAGAATGGTACAAACAAGGAGGCTTTCAACTACCAAACTTTAAGAATTATTATAGAGCCGCACAATTAAGATACCCATCAAATTTTTATCAAACAAGGGAAAAATCAGATTGGACCAGATTAAAACTAGATAAAATAGGGGAGAAGATACCTGAACATATACTATATAAATGGGATGAAAAATTGGTGCAACGTAGGAATTCACCTGTATTGCACCATCTGTCAACATTTGGAAGAAGATTCATGTAGAAAGGAATAAAACAAATTGCCAACTACCAAAACTAATATTGACGCAAAATCAACTAATCCCTTTCACAATAGATAACCTTTCCTTCAGAGAATGGGAGAGAAAAGGGATCAAAAGAATAGAAAATTGTTTTTCGGGAAATAAATGATTATCCTTTGAACAAATGAAGGATAAATATAATATAACTCACGATACAATGTTTGCATACCACCAACTGAAAACCTACTTGAAGGACAAATTGGGAAACAGTCTGAGGTTACCAGAAGGAAGTAATTTTGAATATGTGATTACAGACACAATGATAATTAAAAAATTTGTAACAAACATGTACATCAAACTGCAAGAAAAGGAGAACGAGGAAACAAACAGTAAACCTAAACAAAAATGGGAACAAGATCTAAACATAAAGATAAAGAATGAAACATGGGAAAAGCTATGCTCCGGAACGATGAGAAATACAATAAACACAAGGTTACGCATGATACAATATAACTGGATACACAGGCTATACATCACACCTCAAAAGTTAAATAAATGGGACCCAACAGTATCAGACAGATGTTTTTGCTGTAAAAAGGAAACGGGAACAACAATTCATACAATTTGGACATGTGAGAAAGTTTAAAAAATTTTGGGAAGATCTAAACCAGATATTAAACAAAATCACAAAAAGCAATATACCAAAAAACCCAGAGATCTTCCTCCTAAGTAATATAAGAAATAAAGAATTTGGACTCGATTTGGATGGAGCACAAAAAAGATTTGTTATGATAGCCCTAGCTGTAGCAAAAAAATGTATTATGTCAACCTGGAAATTAGAAGATAATTTGAGAATACAACAATGGTATATAGAAATGAATAAATGTATTCCATTAGAAAAAATAACATATAATTTAAGAAATAACATCACAATATTTGAACAAATATGGGAGCCATACATGAAATACAATAGAGAAATCCTACCATGGACTTCCACCACCTAAAATGACAGAAGGAGAAGACAACGAAAAGAATTGACTCAGTAAAATTTCTTGTTTATTTTTATCAAGTGACAACATTGTTTAACGGGTTAAATGTATCTTATAGATCGAACATCAAATAAATGGGAAAGGGGGTGAGGGAGGGAGGGAAGGGAGGGGGGAAAAGGGGGAGAAAATGACACTGAATATATTCAAGAGAAAAAAATGTCTGTATGTATCTTGGTCAATATGGTTTATAGTGTGAAAAATTAAAAAAATTTTAAAAAAAGATAGTGGGCCTAAAGGAAGATGAAGAAGCCACAAATATGAAAGAACCTATAAAAGAATGGATCCAAAAGATCCTGGGAATGCTAGAAATACAGGAAGGAATGGAAATAGAAAGGGCACACAGAACACTAGCCCCGAAACCACAGACACAACAAAAAACAAGATCAGTTTTAGTAAAATTTCTGAGATACACGACAAGAGAAAATATACTGGAGAGTGCAAGGAATAAAATTAGACAAAAAAAAAACCATTGGAATACAAGGGTCAAAAAATATTTTTTTACCCAGACATAAGTTTTGAACTCCTAAAGAAGAGGAAGGAGTTTAACACAGCAAAATCAATCTTATGGAAAAAAGGCTATAAATTTATGTTAAGATATCCAGCTGTGCTTAAAATATTTACCCCAGGGGAGCAAAACAGACTGTTCTCAGATCCGGAGAAAGCACGAGAATTTGCAGAATGCCTGCAGGACAGAAGGAGAGATGAAGAGATGTAACAAGAACGAAGAACTACGACAAACTACATATAAAGATGTAAAAATAATGTATAAGTAAGAACTAAAGGGAAAGAAAAGGGAAGAAAGAAAGGAAGTAAGGGGGGAAAAAAAAGAGGGTGAGCTTTGTTACATGTGAAGATAAAAGTCTTTTCTGGAGGGGGTTGGGTGGGAGAGAATAACAGTCACTGCAAAATCAGTTGACACTTGCAAGCAAGTTCGCAATCCAAATGGAGAGGGGAGTTGTGGTTGTCCGGCAAGGGACAAGGGGCAACTCGGGGGGGGGAAAACATTTGGGGTTAAAGGAATTTTAGATGTGGGAGTTGTTTTAAAAGTGTTGTCTTACATAGAGTTCAAAAAGGGAAAACAGAGATGAAAATGGGGAAAAGGGTGGTGAGGAAGTGGAAATGAGGTGTAAACAGAATATGAGATGGCCAAGTTGAACTATATAAATATTAATGGAATACATAACCAAATTAAATGAAAAAGGCTATTAAATTTCCTGCAAAAAGAAAAAATAGATCTAGCATTTGTGCAGGAAACGCATCTAACTGACGTGGAACATAATAAATTAAGGAGAGACTCGGTGGAGCAGCAGGATCATATAATTCAAAAGCCAGAGGTGTAGCTATATTAATAAATAAAAATGTACCAATCAAAATAGAGGAGGAAATAATAGATCCAGCAGGGAGGTATGTAATGATAAAGTGTCAGATATATTCAGAATTCTGGAATTTGAACAATATATATGCACCTAATGAAGAGGATCAAAAGTTTACGCAAGATATTTTTTTGAAGATTGTAGATACGCAGAGGATTTTAACCTTAATTTGGACCCAAAGTTGGATAAAACTAGACAAAAGACTAGCAAAAAGAATAAAGTGGCCAAATTTATGGTTAAATCAATGCAGGAAATGAAACTTATGGATAAATGGAGGAGGCAGCACCCAAGGGAGAAGGAATACTCATATTATTCGAGTAAGCACAAAACATACTCAAGGATTGATATGTTTTTGTCGTCAGCCTATATTCAAGGGAGAGTTAGGAAAACTGAATATAAAGCTAGATTGCTATCTGATCACTCACCCCTGTTATTAGCAATAGAACTGGAGGACATCCTACCAAGAACATATTGATGGAGATTAACCTCCATGCTACTTAAAAGACAGGAATTTAGAGAATTTATTGAACGCCAAATTAAAATGTACTTTGAAATAAATACGGAATCAGTGAAAGACAAATTTATATTATGGGATGCAATGAAAGCCTTCATTAGAGGGCAGATAATAAGTTATGTAACTAAGATGAAAAAGGACTACAATTGGGAAAAAGATCAGTTGGAAAGGGAGATAGTAAGTTCAGAAAAAAAAACTAGCAACAAGGGAAGATGTAACAAAAAGAGAATTGGCAGACAAAAAAAAATACGAAACATTACAAACGTATAAGGTGGAGAAGAACATAATGAAAATAAAGCAATAGTATTATGAGCTAGGAGAAAAAACACAAAATATCAGCCTGGCAACTTAAAACAGAACAAGCTAAAAGAACTGTATTGGCATCAAGGAAAAAGGACAAACAAATTACATATAATCCAATGGAGATTGTTGAGAACTTCAAGGAATTTTAATGAACGATTATACCAAACTGAGAACGAGGGGAAAGAAGACGAAATAGAAGAATTTTTAGCTAAAATTGAACTGCTGAAATTGCAAGAAGAGGAGCAAAACAAACTGTTAAAACCATTTGAAATAGAGGAAATACAGGATATATTAAAAAAGCTGTCGAACAATAAAACGCCTGGAGATTCCCAAAAGGATTCTATAAAACATTTAAAGAGTTATTAATTCCTCCTCTCCTGGAAGTAATGAACCAGATAAAAGAAATACAAAACTTGCCAGATTCATGCAAGACAGCAATAATTACAGTAATACCAAAGACGGGCAAGGATCATATAGACCAATATCTCTATTTAATTCAGATTATAAGATAATAGCAAAATTATTAGCAAACAGATTGGTCGACTGTGTAACAAAAAAAAGTAAAACAAGATTAAACTGGATTTATTAAGAAGACGAACAGCGGATAATGTCTGTAAATTTATTAATTTAATTCACGCAGTTCAAGGAAATAAGATACCAACAGTGGCTGTTGCTTTAGACGCAGAAAAAGCCTTTGACAAGGTAGAATGGAATTATTTATTCAAAGTATTACAGAGGTTCAACCTACCAGAAAAATATATTAATTGGATTAAAGCATTATATTATGGACCATTAGCGAAGGTGACAGTAAATGAATATGTATCAAACCAATTTAAATTAAGTAGGTCAACTCAGCAGGGATGTCCACTATCTCCCTCATTGTTCGCTTTAGCAATAGAACCATTGATAGAACTGATAAGAAGAGAAAATAAAATAAAAGGGATAAAAATAAAGGAGAAGGAGTATAAAATCAGTTTATTTGCAGATGACATCATAGTATACTTAACAGAACCAGAAATATCAATAAAAGAACTACCTAAGAAATTGAAGGAATATGGAGAAATATCGGGGTACAAAATCAACACAAATAAAAGTGAAGTGATGACAATGAGTAATGAGGATTATTCATAATTTAAAAAAGAATCACCTTTTAAATGGCAAACACAAGCAATCCAATACCTTGGTATTAGATTAGATAATAATTTAAGCCACCTATACAAATTAAATTATCAGCCATTATTGAAGAAATTACAGGAAGACTTGGAACATTGGAAAGAATTACCACTAACATTAATAGGGAGGGTAAATTGCATTAAAATGAACGTCTTCCCAAGGATACAATACTTATTTCAATCGTTACCAATTCCCTTAACAGAGAAATTCTTCAAAGAACTGAAGAGAATAATAAAAAAATTCTTATGGAAAGATGGGAAACCGAGGATAGCGTTAGATAAATTAACAGAGTGGTACAAACAATGCGGTTTACAGTTACCAAACTTTAAAAATTATTATAGAGCAGCACAATTAAGGTATTTATCAGATTTTTATCAGTCAAGGGAAAAACCAGATTGGACTATAAGATAGAGCTAGATAAAATAGGGGAGAAGGTACCGGAACATATACTTTATAAGTGGGATGAAAAGCTGGTGCAATATAAAAGCTCACCAGTATTGCATCATTTACTCAATATATGAAAGAAGATTCATTTAGAAAGGAAAAAAACAAATTACAACTACCAAAATTATTATTGACGCAAAATCAACTAATCCCTTTTACAATAGACAACCTTTCCTTTAGAGAATGGGAGACAAAAGGAATTAAAAGAATAGAAAATTGTTTTTTGGGAAATCACTTATTAACATTTGAACAAATGAAGTCCAAATATGGAATAACTCATGGAACAGTGTTTGCATACCATCAACTGAAAGCCTACTTAAAGGATAAATTGGGAAGCAGACTGAGATTACCAGAAGGAAGCAGCTTTGAATATGTGATTACAGAATCAATGATAATAAAAAGATTAATAACGCATATGTACATCAAGCTGCAAGAGAAGAAAAATGATGAAATAAGCTATAAACCCAAACAAAAGTGGGAAAAAGATTTAAACATAAAAATAAAAAATGAAATATGGGAAAAGTTATGCTCTGGAACTATGAAAAATATAATAAACACAAGGTTACGTATGATACAGTATAATTGGTTACATAGGTTATATATCACATCCCAAAAGTTTTAAAAAAATGGATCCAACATTCACTGTAAGAAGGAAATGGGAACAACAGTACATGCAATTTGGGCATGTGAGAAAGTGAAAAAGTTTTGGGAAGATCTAAATCAGGTATTAAATAAAATCACAAAAAGCAACATACCAAAAAAATCCAGAGATATTCCTTCTAAATAATATAAGTAATAAAGAATTAGGCCTCAAAATAGATGAAGCACAAAAAAGATTTATGATAGCAGTAGCAAAAAAATGTATAATGTCAACTTGGAAATCAGAAGAGAGCCTGAGAGTACAGCAATAGTACATGGAAATGAATAAATGTATTCCATTGGAAAAAATAACATAATTTAAAAAAGTCACATTATTTGAACAAATTTGGGAACCGTACATGGAACATAACAGAGAAGGTGTGCCTCAGACCTCCACCCCCTAAAATAATAGAATGAGAAGATGACAAAATGACTTGATCCAGTGTGTAAAAGTAGATGAGACAATTTTCTTGTTTATTTTCATTGTGATGACATTGTAATGTTTTATTGTATATGTTGAATGTTTAATGGGTTTGGAGGGGGGTGGGAAGGAGGGAGGGAAGGTGGGGGGGGGGTAAAATAAGGGGAGAAAATGCCACTGTGTATATTTAAGAGGGAAATGTTTGCATGTATTTTGATTGATATGGTTCAGTGTGAAAAATTAAAAAATTTTTAGAAAAAGATCTTTTGGCTTCAGTTTACCAAACAAACTGAATTTTGTTTATGATCTTTGCTTCGTTTGAGATCGAAGTTTTGTGAGTCTTGTGTGTTTTGTGTCTAAGTTTTTCTGTGGGCTGGTTGGAAATATAACAGACTTTAATTGCATATGTTATATTGAGGCTGGGGAATTTATTCGTTTTACACTGTTAAAGAAATTTGTATAGTAACAAGTGGGCATTGTTATAAAAGAGGGAATTTTGAATTAAAGTTTGAAGGTGAATTTTTTGTTAATAAAGGAATTGTTCATCTTTACCCCTGTGTGATATGCCTTCTTTGTGGTTGCTGGTTTGATCTTGTAACATTAGAAAAGAACAAGAACAAAATTCTCATGCACTTGGCAAAACATCTGGTTCTTTCCCTCTCCCCCCCCACCCGACCTGGGGGTGACAGGAGTCAGAGTGTCAGTCAAGCTGAGGGCAAGCCAATTCTTCACCCAGAGTGGAGGATACTTGGAAATTTGGACTGAGTTGCCAAATTCCAGGAGCAGATAAGCGGGCATGACTCTCCCTTATGGTAGGCAGAAGCCAACTTTGTGTAATATATGTTCTTTACCATTACATAACATTAAAGGAATTTAAGAACCATGGAACATTACAGGCCCCTTTGGCCCTGCTAGGCTGTGCTGAACCATTTTATTTTCCTCGTCCCACTGACCTGCACCCAGTCAAACTTTAATGGTTTGCTCTGATTTCTTAAAAGATGGCTGTATAAAAACGAGCGCCCTACTGCTCTGTTGGCAACTGGAATGTGGTCGGACGCGGGCAGGATGGTTCCCTGGGCCCCGCGCCAGCCCCCCCCTCCACCAAATAAAACTAGGGCCGCAAGTGAGACTCCACACTTACCGCATGGTCAGGTACATGGGGCGGATGGCGAAGAGCGGGAACGTGTGGAGCTTGATCGTGATGGTCATGAAAGCCATATACAGCAGTACCTTGATGAACCCTGCAAGGAAGACAGGCAACAGTGGAAAAGTGCTGGAGTATCCACAGATCAAGACACAGATGTCATAGAGCGTACTCCCGCCCACAGAGTCAACAACGTGGGTAATGCCACACTGAGCCTACCCGTGAATTGGAGGAGCGACATTTTGTTTTCCGTCAGGCCACTCTCCAACCAGACGCCATCGACGTCAACTTCTCCATTTTCCCTTAAACCCCTTCCCAAGAGACTCCCTCTTTCCTTATCCCAACCCCCTTGTCTCCTTGCTGCCAGCTCCCCTCCATTTAGAGAGCTAGCCACTCCCCGTCATCTCAGCATGTTTCTCTTCTACCCCACCCAAACCTATGACCCATCACCAGTTAGCCCACCCCTCCCCTCCATTTTATTCAGATGCCTAGCTGTTCCTTTTTTGCTTACACCTGTCGAAGAGCCCAGACCTGACTGATTTTAGCAGCTTGTTTGCAGAAAGATCATGATTCTTTCAGTATACCAGCTCACTCAATAGAGTGAAGATGCCAGAATAAGAACACAAGGAATAGGAGCAGGAGTCAGCCATTCAGCCCCTCGTTAAGCCTGCTCCACCATTCAATGAGATCGTGGCTGATCTGATGTACGTTCATCACCACCTACCTGCCTTCTCCCTGTATCCCTCAACTCCCCCATTATGTCAAAATCTTTCCAACCTTGCCTTAAATAGATTTACTGAGACCTCTTCCACTGCTTCAATGAGCAGTGAATTCCACAAATTCACCACACACTGCCATGGTGGGGACGGGGAAAAATACAAACATTTCACTCGAGGGGAAAATAAAATGGCTGGAGGACCTGGGTCAGGCATGACATGAATTTCAAAGTCCCGCTTCAGGAGAGGCAGGCATGTTAAAGAGGGGTGGAGTCAGTAGGTGGTGGGGCCAGGACAGCAATAGGTCGATGCAGATAAAGGGAGAGGGAACCAACCCCTACCTCATTCCATCTGGCTATCATCCTGCCAACGCCCACCCTCTCCTCCTCAGTACCCAGTCTTCTCTCTCCTTTGCCAATGCCGCTGTCCACTCCCCTCCACAGTCATTGGCCAACCTTTGGGCAAATTACATTGTGCCCTGAAATGGCTTATTTTGAAGCATTTCTTCTTTGATTGTCATGGGAGTTTCCTTCAGATGTTGCATTTCCAAACTTTTTCTTTCCCCCCCCCCCACCCCCACCCCTCCCAAGGCTACATGATTACTCTGGCTGTGTAGAACTTCAGGAAGCAATGTGAATGCGCAATGGAAGTGCAGTGAACCACCAGGTACTTCCTGAACCACCCAGAGTTCAAGGACTGGGTGAATGAGTCCCGCACAACTCTAATACTGGTCAGCCCCTCACTTCCCCCCATCAATGTCCCTCCCCTGATCAATTCTCACCTTTCCTCCTATCCAAGTCTTTTGCCTGTGGCCTGCTCCACTCCCTGCCCTTTCTTCCCACCACACCACCCCCCCACCTTTTGTTAAATCAAACGCCTGTCATCTTTACCTCCTATCGATGCTGTGTGACCTTCCGAGTTCTTCCAGCTCATTTGTTTTCACTACAAGCACAGCGTCTGCAGACTTTCGGGTTTCACTCACAACACAGGAGCCCATCACTCTGAAGTGTTTCCTGTGACTAACCAAAGGGCTCCTGCTGGTTTGTCAGTCATCATACCCTACACCCCCTCCAGCCTATAGATTACCGCAAGCATCTCAACCGCCAACTTCACCGTACCAGTCAGGAGTTCCGTGTAGAGCATATAAACGGCCTTGTTGTCCCAGGGGTTCTCGCTCTGAAGGTCGATGGAGTGCAGAATGTATTTGATGAAAATCGAGAGCACAATGGTAAGGAGTATGGCGTACTGCAAGGAACCACAACAACCAGAGTTACGGGTTCACACCACAAATCAGGAGGGGCACAGACCAGATCAAAGAACAGGCCATCTGCTGTATCCGGTGCTCTGGCTGTGGCCCCCTCTATGTCGGGGAGACTGGGAGGTTGCTTTGTTAAGTGTCTTCGCTGTGTCCGCGCGGAGACCTCCCAGTGACCGACCATTTCAATTCTATGCCCCACTCCCAGCGCCAACATAGCCTCGGGCACAGTCAAACCAAGGCCACCCGCAAATTGGAGAAACAGCAACTAATATTCCGCCCGAGCCCTTTCCAACCAGACGGCACGGACATTAACCTCCGACTTGTTAGGTCCCTCCCCTCTCTGGCTCCTTTCCTCCAGCTCTCCTTCCCTCTCCATTCAGAGAGTGACACATTCCCCCTATCACTTACCAGGGCCTTCCCCCCCCCCCCCCACTTCTCCTGTCCTCCCACCCATATCCACCTCTTGCCTGTGGGCTTATGGTCCTCTCCCTGCCTCTCACCCCCTGCCCCACCATTTTATTCAGGCTGCTTTTTGCTCACACTTGAAGGGCTCAGACCCGAAACATTAGATAAGCATCTTTGCCACAAAGAATGGGCTAAACTCAGGCAAGTGGGATGAGCTCAGACTGGTACCAGGTCAGCATGGATGAACTGGGCAGAAAGGTCTGCAATTCAATGACACCACAGAACTTTGGGAATAAATTGCCTTAAGAATTTGCTTCCCTGCACCCCAACCCTTACAGCCCAGGACTGGGGGAAATTAGAGGGTGAGCAAATTTAGGTTCTGGGGAGTCACCATCTCAGAGGATCTTTCCTGGACCCAACACACCAATAGCATCGTGAAGAAAGTCTTTCAGAGCCTCAACTTCCACAGGAATTTGTGGAGGTTTGGTATGACGCTGGAAACCCTGGAAAATTTTTTTTAGAGGTGTGGTGGAAAATGTGCTGACGGGCTGCATCAAGGTCTGGTGTGGGGGACACCAATACCCCTGAGAGTAAAGCTCTCCAAAAGGTAGTGGACACAGCCCAGGACATCACAGGCAAATCCCTCCCTACCTTTGAGAATATCTACAGGGGAAAAGGATTCAGACCACCTGGCACACACTGTTCTCACTGCTGCCATTAGGAAAGATGTATCGGTGCCACAAGACTCGTATCACCAGGTTCAGGGACAGCTGCTACTCCCTCCACCATCAGACTCCTCAACGACAAACTCTTACTTGTGCACTTTATTGATTTTCTTTTGTTCTCCCTGTATTGCAGTTTGTTTGCGTTTGTTATCTGTTTTCAGTTCTTTTATTCATTTACATGTTTTTGCTCTGTACAGTTTATTTTTGCACTACCAATTAGTGGCAATTCTGTCACATCCGCAAGAAAAAGGAGTCTCAGGGTTGTACATGATGTCATGTATGTACTGACAATAAATCGGAATGAAATAATGGCAATGCTGTCTCAGGGTTCTTACCACCCAGACCTACTACCGACAGCTCCGTACAGGCAGTTAATTTTAACATCTTACGATCACAGGGTCTGGGCCCAGGATGGCAGCGCCCGTGTTTGCCAGCAACGACAAGGGGGTTACAGCCTTCAGGGAAGTGGAGGACTGGCAGAGGGGAGCAAAAAATGGGGAGACCACCACTCCCATCACCCCCCCATGGTGAAATGTTACACCTATATTGAAAAAAAATCAATATTGTGAAATATTACACCTGTTTTATTGCATGACAATAAAGGAATCACTTGAATCTTCACTGCATACACACCCTTCCTTATAGAAGAGACCACAATTAAACAATACTCCTGTGGCAGTCTCAACACCCTGTAATGTCACATTAAAACTTCTGACTTTTGTATCCATAAGCAAGAAAAGTAGGTTATGGGTGTGAGGTAGGGAAGGTTTAAGTTAGTTGAGTAGGTCAGCAAAACACCAAAGGTCAAAGGGCCTGTACTGTGATGTACGTGTAATGAATTGTAGTGCCAGCAACTCCAGTTCAAACCTGTAAGGAGTTGTCCAGTTTCCTCCATCTCCCAAATGTAATTTGGGTGGCATGCGTTTAAATGACCAGAATTGGCTTCTACCATGCTGTGAATAAATTTAAAATGTACTAGGTATCTAAGACCCTTTGCTCCCTTCTTAATAATATTTTGCAATTTCCCTCAATTCAAATAGTTTATTTTTCTATAAACTCATCACATTATACTCCACCCACCAATTGGCCTTTTCATAGTCGGCCTCAGCATGGAGTCTGGCTCAAAAGTCGAATGAAAAGGCATTTCTTACCTGTTCATGCAGACCTACAAAAGCCCTTTCAGCCTGGGAGGTAGCTAGGGTGTTGATTCAGGAGGTGTGGTTACTGGTGTGACGCCATACGTACGCGCTGAGCAATGGCGGACTTCATTACCCATAATCCCCCACACAGCTGGAACCGCTCTGCATTTTCCAGAACAGTTCCAGCTGTGAAGGGGAGATTAAGGGCAGGGTAGTCGGCCATTGCACCACTGGCGTCGACGAGCGGCCCCGAAGGCCAAAGCAGCCCAGTGAGGTGCCGGAGGCTACAGCGCTGTCACAGCCCGCCCCAGCCTTGAGGGGCGAGCAAAATGGGTCGTGGGCTGATGATGTCACCACGACATCATCAGCCCGCCCCTAGCCAGCTGCTTGCAGCGGCATTACATTCATGCAGTGAGGCGGAGTGCAGTGCTCTACCGCTGACCCGACCCCCCCCCCCCCCCCCCCAACGAGAGAGATTGCAGTCGGCACCTTAGAGCTGACTAAGGTGCACTCCTGGAGAAAAGTCTCCTGAAGGGTGGAGAATCTCTGCCTTTACACTCAGGCTTTTTGACTGTATGAAAGGGCCTAAAATCTTGCCCATTTTGCACCTTTCAAGCAAGATTTTTTTTATTTTTTTTTATATATACATACTCGTGACAACATCCTCATCTGTCCACCACAGTGAAATCTGCTGATCATGCTCCATCAAATTCATGCAAAGCCATTGAGGGTCCAACACTGGCCCCTGCAGCACAATGCCAGCCGTGTAAAAATCAAAGGAGGTAAATGCGATGCTGGCCTTCATTTCAAGGGGAATAGAACACAAAAGCAGGGATGTAATGTTGAGGCTTTACAAGGCAATGGTGAGACCTCACTTGGCGTGTTGGGAGTAGGTTTGTGCTCCTCATTCTAGAAAGGATGTGTTGGCATTGGAGAGGTTTCAGAGGAGATTCACAAGGATGACTCCGGGAATGAAAGGGTTATCATACAAGGAGTATTTGACAGCTCTTAACCTGAACTTGTTGGAATTTAGGAGCATGAAGGAGGATTTAATTATAACATTTCAAATGTTGAAAGGCAGATGTAAAATTATTGCTTCCCACGGTGGGGGTGGAAGGGGTAAAAAAGAGTCTAGGACAGTGGTTTTCAAACTTTTTCTTTCCACTCACATACCACCTTAAGTAAATCCTTACCAATCACAGAGTGGAATGTTTGAAACCCACTGTTTTAAATCATCCCCAATGGACTCGTTACGTGCACGGTTTCAGATCTCCAAAGGAAATGGGCCAATGACAATTTTTCAAGCAAAATATTTCAATTGGGTCTAGAGCAGTGATTCTCAACCTTCCCTTCCCACCTTAAGTAACCCCTTACTGATCAAAGAGCCCCGATGACAGAGGGATTACTTAAAGCGGTAGGTGAGTGGAAAGAAAAAAGTTGAAAACCACTGGTCTCGGACAAGAGGGCAAACCAGAATTGAATGGCGTCCACTTAAAAATAGAGACGGGGAGAAATCTTTTTCAGCCAGAGGGTCATAAATGTGTGGTCTTTGTTGTCACAAGGCGGGTGTGGAGGCTGGATCATTGGATGTATTTGAGGCAGAGATTGACAGGTTCTTCATTAGTCAGGGCATCGAAGATTATGGGGAGAAAGCCAGGCAGTGGGGCCGAGTGGGAAAATGGATCAGCACGTGATTAAATAGTGGGGCAGAACGATGAGCTGAATGGCCTATTTCTGCTCCCATGTCTCATGGTAATATACTGCCACCAATCCCATCCTCAATAATCGTTTGTGATCGTTCAAAATGTCTTCTGGAAATTTAAATGTGCTACAGCCACTGGTTCCCCTTCATCTACCTGGTTTTAAAGGAGGACGACATGGTAGGTATAGCAGTTAGCACAACACCATTATTGCGCCAGCAACCTGGGTTCAAATTTGGCCCCCGTCTGCAAGCAGTTTGCATGATCTCTCCACGCCTGCATGGGTGTCATCTGGATGCTCCAGTTTCCTCCCTCCCTCCCTTCAAAAACCCTACAGTGCCATTAGTGTGTTGGGTCCAGGAAAGATCCCCCAAGATAGTGACTCCCTAGATCTCAAATTTGCTCACCCTCTCCACCTCTAATCCCCGGATGATTATAGGAATGTACACCTCTGGTTTTCCCCTCTGAAGTCAGCATCCACTCCTTGGTTGGACATGGACCATAAATGCAACAGCCACAATTAGCAATGCTTACTGTGTCTGTCCAACCAGAGATGGCCAGGGTCCTCTGGTTTGAAAATCATTTTAATTGGGAAGGAGCCAGATTTGACCCCATTGCAGGATTGCCATTTATGGTCTCACAACCCTCTTCAAGTCAACTTTCCCCAAAGGCGCCAGTTGCCGGTCCACCGGTCGGTCAAATCTCACCTCAAAGCCAAACACCAGTTGGACGGAGGCCCCTCGGGTCATGATGCTGTGACAGGCATGGTTCACGAACAGCAGGTCTAGCACGGTGAGCAAGCCCATGAGCGCTGCAGGAGGTACAAAGGTTCAGTTTTAGACTGAAGCCAAAGGACCTACATTCAAATGTCTATTCCTGGGAGAGTTAGTTCCCCCTCCCCCACCCAGTTAAAGCTTGCCACGTCGCAGCGATAGAGGTGTGTTTTGCGAGCAGATCAGAGGAACATCTTCTACAAGACATGGTACAAGACACAGTACAGAAGTGCAGAGATAAAGAGAGATCAGTTGGGGCAGAGCAACGGCAACAGTTTTACTTGTGTGGGGCTCATTCAGGAATCTGATAACAGCCAAAACATGCATCAAAACACGTCTTCTACCTGACGGGAGGATGATGAAGTGTCTATGTCTCTTTGTCTGCCTTCACCACCTTCAGAACCCTCTGCACCTTCTTAGGCAAACCATTTTCCACGCAGTTAAGCACCCGACCAAAGTGCTTTCGTTAAGGTTTCAAGATACTGCATGGAAACAGACCCCTATGCCCACGAGCCCAGGATTCAAATCAGAGGTCGATGGTGCTGTAACAGCACCGTGCTATTCACTACGTTAGACGTGCCACCCTTCTGGGGAAGTAATGGGACTTGTGCATATCCTGCCCACTGCCTCGCGTGCTCTCAGGAGAGGGAGAGCACTGGTTCCTGATGCACGCCACTGTCGATGATCTTTGGGCAGATAAGGGGACCAGTTGGGCCAGTACATCCCATATCCACAAATCTTCTTATCTCTATTGGTCTCAGATTACCTTGGCAACAGTGCACAAAGAAACCCCAGTATTAAAAAAAAATCCCACCCTAGCCACACATTCCTCACCTCCCCCCCCCCATCAAGAAGATCCAAGATCTCTCAATCTCTCACACACACACCACCACATTCAAGGAGTCTTCTCCCCGCCCCCCCCCCCCACGAAAACACTTCATATTGAGAAAAATAATGTTCTAATATCTCTAATCCAACATTGTGCATTCATTGCTGTCCTTATATCTGGGTGGACAAGCTGGGACTGCAGGCAAAACAAACTTCCCTCCACGGGACCACTACATTGTAATCTCTTCCACTACGCACCCTGCATGACAACGTTCTACAATATTTCTTTTCACCTCCATCCTTTCCTGACATTCACTTGGAGGAAGATCTCAAACTCCTGTCCTGCCAAATTGGTGCAGAATTCCCCCAAATCTGGGGAGGGGGGATGGTCCGACTGCTGGAGGCAGACAATCAGATAGTTGGAGCTCTATTACCCTGTCCTGCTTCTAAATTAACTGATAATTTTGTTGCTAAACATACATTGAGGATTTGGTTTTAATTTAGAAAACATTTGGATGCCACAGGTTTTTATTAATCAGTCTCCTTTAAGCCATTTCTTTTTTCCTTCCTTCAATACAAGATTTTGGCTTTTGTCAATGATCAGAGTTTGATATCCAAGATCTTTTCATTGTCAAAATTTTGGTCTCCTTTGAACAATTATCTTCTAAATTTAAAATAACATTTAAAAAAAGATGTTTACAGATTAGGATAATTTTTAATTACTTGATATTAAAACTCCCTCAAGATTTGCAATTAAACCAAAAAGTTGATATCAGCTGTCTATGAGCTAGTATTTTGATGTCTAGTGGTGATTCCCTTGACAAGACCAAGAAATGATGGGAACAAGAATTTCAACAAGAATTTTCTGATGCTACATGGGATTCTATTTTGAAATTAGTTAATTCATCATCTTTATGTGCTCGACATTCATTATTACAATTTGAAGTTGTATATCAAGCTTACTTTTACAAAGTTCAATTGGCTAAATACATTTTATTCTAATTTCTTGACAAAATGGGATAGATGCAAGACTGAAGAAGGTACATGATTTTATGTTTTGGTCATGTTCCTCGCTTTCCAGTTATTGGAAAAGTATCTTCTGTACCTTGTCTTTAGTTCTTAATGTTAATTTGGCTCCTAATCCTTTTCTTGCCCTATCTGGAGTAAGTCAGCTGATTTAAATTGTTCTGGGCTACAATCCCATGGAGTGGCGTTTGCTCTTATTGCAATAAGAGTTAGATGTGATGGAAGGATGCTGTCCCTCCTACACATTCTCAATGATTATCTGATGTGATGGCATGCTCGACTCTGGGAGAAAAAATAGACACTACTGATGCAATGAAATATAACTTTTCACATTTATGAGGCACTTTCCTTGATTGTTTTCAAAATTTATAAGATTATTGGATCCCGTTTGATGGTTTGGTTGCCTTTTCTTTCATACATTAATAAAATATTTAATCATAACCACAAGGGTGGAGTTAGATCATTAGAATAGTTTTTTTGAATATTTTATTTATGATTTTCTAAACTTTCTAAACTCAATTATCAAATTAGAATAAATTTTGCTTATATACATTTTTTGTCTCTTTCATAGATTTACAGATATTTGTTGATACGTTTACTTTGTTGGATATATTCTTGTTATTACCTATGTATGAGTGCGTATAATACACACACTCTAAAACTCAAATATTGGAAAAAGTGATAAAGAATGATAAAGTCAGGTGATAATGAAGTTGAACTTTGATCACTTCACTGAACTGCAAGGCGCAATGCCTGGGCAGGTGCCAGCTGACCAAAACCACCTGGAGCAAGGCTGCGGCACTGGACTCCAAGGTGCTCAGCCAGCAAGCAGGCACTTCCGTGCCGCACAGCTGGGAAGACACGTCAGCCTGAAAGAGCAGCTTAGTGGAGGCAGGAGGTCCCTTTAGTGCAACTATTAGAAGCATCTATGCAAATCCTGAACAGCAGTTGCACAGGGTAGGGAATCTTTGTTTCTTAATTTACACAAACTATCTCAGTTCCTTACCACAGTAGCACAAAACTGAAGCCTACAAATCACTGAACCTCTGCACCACTGGCAGTGCCTCCTGTGGAACACCACTAAACACAGCATCAAATAGCCTGAATATACCAAAGAGTGTCTGATCTTGGAAGCTAAGCAGGCTCAGGACTGCTCAGTACTTGGAGGGGAGACTGCTCTGGAACACCAGATGCTGTTGGTTTCTGTGAGGGGCCCTGGACAAAGTGGTGACTCTGTCTGCCTTACGGTCGACAAAAGAATTTCATGCATGTTACATTCTAAATGACAATAAGGGAACCTCTACCTTTAAACAAGTGGATGCTCCACTCTCAAAGGGACAGGGAAAATGCTGCAGCAAAGTGTGCAGAGCCAGGTGGGGTATATCCCAGTCCCCTTCAGATCACGGGTTATCATCCCATCAGCGCTCATGGAACTTTTTTCCCCTTGCATGACTACCCATAAAAATGTCGAGGGTTACTCAGCAGGTCAGGCAGTTGTTTCAGTGGACAAAGCCGTACATTAGGTCTGGAAAGAGGGCAAAAGCCAGAATAAATGGGCGGTGAGGGAGTGGGGGGTGGGGGAAACAGCATGAGCTAGGAGATGATGCATGAATCCAGGTGGGCTTGGGGGAGGGAATGGAGGCTGCCCCATCATGGTCTTCCTCCTGCATTTTGCATCCTGCACCACCACTCTGGCATCTGCCTTTACCTCCCCCAGGAACACCCTTCTTATGAGGCAATGTTAGAAGAACTGGGACTTTTCTCTTTGCAGCGAAGGAGGATGAGTGGTGACGTAGAGGTCTACAAGATTATGAGGCATAGAGAAGATAGACAATCCCCAGGATGGGAGTAGCAAACAGCAGAGGACATCTCCACAAAGGGCAGGGAGGGAAGTTTAAGGGAGACATCAGGGCATGTCACACAGTCTGTGGGTGCCTGCAATACAATTCCAGGGATATTGGTGGAAGCTGGAACAATAGGGGCATTTAAGAGACCCCTAAACATGCACGAGGATTAAAGAAAAATAGGTTTATGAGGCAGAGAGAGGTATTTATAGGTTGGCACAACATTGTGGCCTAAAGGCCTGTACAGTGCTGTTACAATATGACCAGACATCAGAAATACCACAGTTAAAACACAATGCTGGAGAAACTCAGCAGGGCACACAGCAAAGGTGAAGATAACTCACCGTTTCAGGCCTGAGGCCTTCATCAATGTAGGCAGGCACATGAATAAAATATGGGGGGGGCGGGGGGCATGGACAGGCCCTCAGGCAAAAGGTGGATAAGGGAGGAGGAAGGCTCTATGAATGGAGAGGGAAGGGGTTGGAGAGACAATGTGGGCCTGTGCTCCTCCCCCCCCCACCAGATTATTCAGATGCCTGCCAATATTTTGCTCATACTTTGATGAAGGGCTCAAGCCCGAGATGGTTACTGTATATTCTTGTGTAATAATTAAGTTTTGGGAACCAATTTTTCAAGGATGGGGGGGTTGGGATGTTGAGTATTACATGGATACTACTCTCAACCGTGCTAAGTACCTGCGTCGTTCAAGGCATCGGGTGCTCAGATGGCTGGAACAGGGTGGTGAGTCCATGCTTGGGGCATTGGGAGCACAGGTGGGTCGGGTGGGTGGCCAGGGGAAGATCGCGGGAGCTCAGATGAGGGGCGGCCAGCACCTAGGAGACTGTGGCCAAGGTGTCGGAAGCTCGGATGGGTGGGCAGCTGGGGAGAGGATCCGCAGCAGAAGCTTGGATGGGTGTACAGTCAAAAATAGAGGAGTCGACCTTTACGTGGGTCATACAGGAGAGGTCGACTTTTGCATAGGATAGACTATTACTCAAGTACATTAGATGTATTTTTATCTCCGCTGAGTTTCTCCAGCACTCTTTCTCAGTTACTCTGCCTGCAGACTTTGGTGCTTGACTCCATCAGAACTGCCATAATGGCTGCAGAATATCACAGAGCTTGGTCAGGAAAGGCATGGAATAATATCAAGGAACGATTACTCTCCTGCTCCTTAACCCTTTAAATCCAAGTTAACCTGCCCACTGGGATTGTACAAGGACAACTTGATGAAACAGCATTCTCTCCAGCCCTCGGTGCAAAAACATGCAGACACACCACCAGATGTAATGCATATACAGACAAACATAGAACATTACAGCACAGTACAGGCCCTTCAGCCATGGATGTTACGCTGACCTATACACCCAAAATAAAACAAAACCCTCCCTACCTCATAGCTCTCTATTTTTCCTTTCATCCATGTGCCAGAGTCTCTCAAATTCCCTTGTTCCAGCCTCCACCATCACCTCTGGCAATGCATACAAGGCACCCACAACTCTTTAAGAATGTCTCTCCTAAACCTTCCCCCCCCCCCCCCCCCCCCCCCCACTTTCACTTTGTACAGATTTCCTCTGGTGTTTGCTACACCCTGCCCTGGGTAAAAGGAGCTGGTTGTCTACTTTATCTGTGCCTCTCAGAATCTTGTAGGCCTCTATTACATCTCCTCTCATCCTTCTTCACTCCGAAGAGGAAAGCCCCAGCTCTGCTAACCTTGCCTCACAAGGAACATTTCCCAATCCAGACAATATCCTGGTAAATCTCCTCTGCGCCCTCTCCATCGCTTGCACATCCTTCCTGCAACGAGGTGACCAGAACTTCTCATCCAAGTTTGACCTTCCAAAATCCTCAACGAATATGTGCGCCCTCTTCAAGCAACGAGAAGGCAGTAGGGAAATCTACTTTGCGAATTACATCAGAAATTTCCCCAGTGATGCCATTATCAATCGTGGAGTTCTGCCCAACTCTCTCAGAATGTTGAAAGGGAGGGGGAATAAAATGGCAGTTTACCCCAGAGCCAATTAGACTGAAGCACTCCTCCCCCTTGATCTAGTATCGGTCCACTCATCCACACTGAGCACACCCATACTTCACCAAATCCATAAACCCCAAAGCCAAGGGCCACTCAGAGCATGCCCCAATACCATGGTACTCACAGGTGACACGGAAGTGAAACAGCACCGAGATGTTCGGACTCCTCTCCATCTGTGGAGGAACAGAAGCAGGTGACGGTAGAACGTGTGGGTTTGACAACAAGGGCAGAGCTACTAACAAAGCAAAACCCTTCATCTGGTCAGCAGGCCCCCCCTACCCCAAAACAACAAAACCTACCTCCCACCACTCCTGGGTTCAGAAAGGATACTGAAGTAATTTACTAGGACGTTGCCCTGGATTAGAAGATTCAAGGCGGGAAGAGGTTTGCAGTCGGTGAATGTTGTGCAATAAGGAGACAAGAAATAGTAGCATCTGACCAATCAAGCCTACTCCAATGAGATCATGGCTGATCTGATGATCTGCTCATCTTCATTTACCTGCCTTTCCCCCATTATCCCTTCATTCCCCTAAGTAACAAAAAAACCTTGTCTTAAATACATTTTCTTGTGTCGCCTCCATTGCTTCAATGGGCAACAAATTCGACAGAATTACCATCCTCTGGGAAAAGCAGTTCCTCTACTATCTCAAATCCAGAGGCTGTTCCCTAGTTCTCGTCTCCCCATCAATGGAAACAACTTACCCAACTCTATCTTATCCATATCTTTCATAATTTTGATGTTTCTATAAATGGGCGAAGCAAGCACCCCAAGGATGCGAGCTTAAACCAGTGTTCCATCTGTTATACACCCATGGCTGTGGGGCCAGGCACAACTCCAAAGCCAATGATACCACAGTTGTTGGTGGAATCACAAACAACAATGAGGAAGCGGACAGAAGGGAGATAGATCAGTTCATTGAATGGCGTAACAACAATGACCTTGGGCTCAACGTTAGAAAAAAAAAACAAGGAGATAACTGAAGACTTCAGGAGGAAGTCAGGGGAACACGACCCAGTCCTCATCAAGGACTTAGTGGAGACAGACATGAACTTCAAGGATCTCCGAGGATCTGTCCTGGAGCCTCCACGTTGATGCAATCACAAAGAAGGCTCGCCAGCGGCTATACTTTGAGAGGAGTTGGAGGAGATTCAGGATGTCACCGAAGGCTTGCGTAAACTTCTACAAGTGGACCGTGGAGAGCATTTTGGCTGGCTGCATCACTGCCTAGGTATGGAGGTGCCAACTCTCAGGACAAGAATAAACTCCAAAGGGTTGTTAATTCACCTGCAACATCAAAGGGCGGCAGATTTCACTCCATTGAGGACATCCACGAGGCGATGTTTAAAAATAAAAATCAGTTTCTATCCTCAAAGACCCCCACCACCAGGCCAAGCCCTCTTCACTCTGCTACCATTAGGGAAAAGGTACAGGAGCTTAAAGATGAGCACAAGGTCAGCTTCTTCCCCGTTGCCATCAGATTCCTGAATGATCAATGAACCAAAGACACTGCTGCAGTTTTAATGCACTACTATTTTCATAGTAATGTTGCAAGATGCTTATAATATGAATGTTGCTCTATGACACTGCCGCAAAACCCCAAATTTCATGACTTGTTCATGACAATAAATCCTGATCATCTCTCATTCTTCTGAATTCCAGTGAGGGCAGTCCCAGACGTCTCAACCTCTCCTCGTAGGACAACTCCCTCATCTCTGGAATCCACCTGGTGAACCTCCTCTGCACCAGCGCCAAATCTAGTACATCTTTCCTCAAGTCAGGAGACAATTGCATGAAGTGCTGCAGATGTGGCCTCATCAGTACTTTGTGCGGTTGCAGCAGGACCGCCCTGCTCCTAAATTCAGTCCCTCGGGCAATGAAGGCCAACATTTCGTTTGCCTTTTTGACAGCCCCCTGCACCTGCACCTGCAGGCCCTTCTGCACAGCAGCATGCTACAATCGCTTGCTATTTAAATAATAATCTACACACAATTGCTGAAGAAACACAGGTCACACAGCACCTACAGGAAGCAAAGGGATATAAGCCACGTTTTGGGCCACACCCCAGTATCTCTAGCACTTTTGAGCATTGCTGGACAAGTTGCTTTATCTGGCACATTAGAGAGAGAGGGGAGATCTGATTGGAGTTCATAAAATTCTGAGAGGCGTAGACCTGGGAGACAGAATCTTTGCCCTCCCCCCCCCACCACCCCAGAATTAAAATGTCGAACACTAGAACATATAACCACATGGAGCAGGCCCTTCAGCCTACGATATTGTGCCTACCTATACGAACCTACTCAACAAGCCAAACCTTCCCTACCTCACACACATAACCCTCCATTTTTATTGCATCCTTGTGTCTAAGTCTTAAATATCCCCATTGTACCAGCCTTCACAGGTAAGGCATTCCAGGCATTCGCCACTTTTGGAGTCAAAAAAACTTACACCCAACGTCTCCCCCAAACCTTCCTCCCCTCACCTTAAACAGATGTCCTCTGGTATTTTCTATTGTTGGCCTGGGGGGAAAAAAAGTGCTGGCTGTCCACCCAATCTATGCGTCTCATAATCTTCAGGGCAACTATTAAGTCATTCTCTCTCCCCCCCCCCCCCCCCCCAGAGTTACGTTAGCGTTCCCTCATAAAACATTCTCCAATCCAGGCAACAACCTGGTAAATCTCTTCACCTTCTCCACAGCTTTCACATTTGCACATCCTTCCAGTAATGAGACCACCAGAACTGAACGCAATATTCCAAGTGCGATCTAACCACATGAACTGCAACATCATCTCACGGCTCTTGAACTCACCCCCCCCGACTAATGAAGGCCAACGCAACACAAGCCTTCTAACTACCTGCACAGCAACCTTGAGAGATGCCTGGATTTGGACCCCAAAGTCCCTTTGTTGTTCGACGCCATTAACCTTGTACTCTGCCTTAGAGTTCAACCTCCCAAAATGCATCACAGCTCTTATCCAGATTGATCTCCAACTGCCACTTCCCCAGCCCACTTTGCATCCTGTTTATATATCATGCTGTAACCTATCGTAACCTTTTACACTATCCACAGCACACCAACCTTCATGTCAAAACCTACTGACTTATCCTTCCACTTCTTCATCCAGGTCATTTACAAATGTTAGACAGCAGGGGGACCCCAGAAAAGAACCCTGCAGAACTCCACTGAGCTTCAGGTAGAATATATTCCATTTAGTACTCCGCTCCCCTCCCCCCCAACACGGCTTTCTGCAGGCAAGCCAATTCAGAATTCACACAGCCTCATGACTTGCTGAACAAGTCTACTATGGTGGGGAAAGGCAGGGGCGGAGAACCTTGTCAAATACCTTACCAAAATCCACATTCGCCACATCTAACTGCCTACTTTCAATGTCTTTTGTCACTTCCTCAAAAAAACTTAATTAGGCTTGTGAAACACAAAGAAAGTCATGCCGATCATCTCGGAGAAGACTATGCTTCTTTAAAGGCTCGTAAATCCTGTCCCCCAAAAGTCTTCTCCAATAGTTTTCCCACAACCGACACAACACTCTCTGGTCTACAATCCCTCATATTCATTTTTTGAAGGCGAGGTGGAAAAATTTTAAGGAGATGTGAGGAGCAAGGTTTTTGTTTAAATGAAAAGCATGGGGTTGGGCCTGGAATGGCCTGCCAGAAGTAATGGTGCAAGCAGATATAATAGAAATGTTTAAAAAGCTTCTAGTCAGGGGTGGCCTGACATACAGGACAGTAACATTTCTGCCCATGAGGCCATGTCTCCCAATTAACCTACGTACTTATGGGCTGAAATGATCTGTTACCATGTTGTGTGCCTAAATTAAATATTAAAAAGGTTAGTCACCCTGTTCCAGATAGACAGGGCGGGGCGGTTAGCGTAGCGGTTAGCGTAGCGGTTAGCGTAGCGGTTAGCGTAGCGGTTAGCGTAGCGGTTAGCGTAGCGGTTAGCGTAGCGGTTAGCGTAGCGGTTAGCGTAGCGGTTAGCGTAGCGGTTAGCGTAGCGGTTAGCGTAGCGGTTAGCGTAGCGGTTAGCGTAGCGGTTAGCGTAGCGGTTAGCGTAGCGGTTAGCGTAGCGGTTAGCGTAGCGGTTAGCGTAGCGGTTAGCGTAGCGGTTAGCGTAGCGGTTAGCGTAGCGGTTAGCGTAGCGGTTAGCGTAGCGGTTAGCGTAGCGGTTAGCGTAGCGGTTAGCGTAGCGGTTAGCGTAGCGGTTAGCGTAGCGGTTAGCGTAGCGGTTAGCGTAGCGGTTAGCGTAGCGGTTAGCGTAGCGGTTAGCGTAGCGGTTAGCGTAGCGGTTAGCGTAGCGGTTAGCGTAGCGGTTATCACAAATGCATTGTGATAAATGCAACAATGGAGATGCTTCATTAATTTATCAGTTCTGGACATGTCAGAGTCTTGAGAAATATTGGAGCAAAGTACTTCCAACTTTCTCCACACTTTTTGAAGTTAATTTTAAACCTAATCCCATCTGAGCTGCATGTATGAGCTTTTATTTCTCTTATGGCTAAGCGGGTGGTGTTGCTTAGATGGAGGGACGATACCCGCATTCACAGCCTGAGACTCGTGGATTTGTGGAATCTGTTGCCACACCCAGCTGTGGAGGCCCATTCATTGGGAGAGTTTAAGGAGAAGACTGATAGGTATCTAATTATTCAGGGTATCAAGGGACATGGGGAAAAGGCCAGAAACTGGAACTAGACACAAGAAGGCTTTAGCTCAGGTTGGAGTTGTGGAGCAGACTCAATGGGCCGAATGGCCAAACCACTCCCAGCCCACCTACATCTAGGATGGATGTTCTCCATGAGGGAGGGCCACAGACTGAAATAATATAATCTTTTATGTCATCAGTAAGAGAGAAGTACGGAAGAAGCCAACTCCACTTGACTGCTTCACATGGAAGGGGGCCCCATAAATTTTGAGCAGAGTCCCAAAGAGAACATAATAAAAAGGTTGAGAGTGGCTGTTGAACCTTGAGGCTCCTTATTAGAAGACCGACCCAGTCAGTTCAACATCTTTTTTTTGGCTCCTTCTCACCAGTATTCAAGCAGTTCTTGTCCCTTGGAAGCAGTTTCAAACAATTATGCTTTATCACTTAATCAAGATGTGATGATAAAACAATTTCATCTGGAGGTGGATGCAAACTGGAGAACTACAGGCAACTGGAATGTGTCCCACATGCACACAAACCACACCCCCCCGATCCCCGCACCAGAAACACTTACAAAGTCGACGCGGTCCTCAGCCAACCAGTGGAAGCACTTGAGGAAGAGGAGCAGGGTGAAGATGGCCACAAAGCGCGGGCTGAAGTCGTCCCTGAAGACCGTGAATGCCAGGCAGGTCTCGGTCACGGCATACCAGGATCGCTCGATCAAGTGCTGGGGAACATGAAGGAAAGAGGCTGTTGCTCAATCCGTCTCAAAGTAATAAGCTCATCCAGTTTTCGGGTGGGGAGGATGGGTTGATAGGGTGTTTAAAGAGGTCATATAGTGAGTTGGCTTGAAGATAGGTTACAACAGGATATGGACAGGATGCAGAATTGGGTGAAGTGGCAGATGGAGGTCAATCAGGACAAGTGTGAAGTGATGCACTTTGGAAAGTCGAACTTGAACGTGGAGAAGATAGAAGGGCCGAGAAGCTTGAGGTCTAAATCCACAGATCCCACAAGGCTGCTGTGCAAGGTTGATCGGGTAGTGAAAAAGGCATATGGTACGCTGACCTTCATTAGTAGGAGGATCGAGTTCAAGAGCCACGAGGAAATGGTGCAGTTCTATAAAACTCTGGCCAGACCACACTTGGAAATATCGTGAAACAGAAAAGTCTGCCAGATGCTGCAATTGTAGTAAAAACGCAAATGCTGGAGGAAGTCAGTATCCACAAGAGGTAAAGAGACATCTCTGATGTTCCAGGCCTGAGCCCTTCTTCAAGGTGCAAGCAAAAAAGCAGGCAGGTGTCAGATTAAAAACTGGAGAGAAAGGGGGAAAGAATGCGAGGGAGTCCAGACTAACAAACACAATTGGATATGAGAGGAAAGGTGAGAATTGATTGAGGTGACACGGTAGTGTAACTCTTCACACAGCAAATAGAAAGATCCTTAACTAACTTTTCTAGCCTGTACCCGTCCTCAAAGTATGGACAATAAGCTGGCAGGTGCAGGGGAGGAGAACAGGCCCCCAGGGTGAAAGGGCACAAGAAACCCAAGCTGATAGCTTTCTCAATGGAGGGAATGGGGTGGAGAGCTGGAAGAAAAGGAAACTGAGGGATCAGGAAAGGACGCAGACAAGGGTCCAGCTGAATCCAATTTGCAGGGGGCCTTGCTCTGACAGTACACAAAGCCATGGGCAGACACACGTGGGGTGGAGAATTGAAATAATTGGCAACTGGGAGATCCCCATCATTGATGCAGAAAGAGGGAAGGCACTCAGTGAAAGGATCTGCCAGAAGTTGTCCTCATCTTAATTTTTGGAACCACAGAAACGAGCAAGAGCATTGCAATTGTGACAATCGTGGCAAATCTATAAACAAGAACATAAAGCAACGATCCAGACACCAAGGCGGCACCGTACACCTCACCAGGCTCTGCCGGTGGTTCCTTCGAGTCGCTACAAAGAGTCAAGTAGCTACATTGGCGGTGTGGAGGGACCGGACAAAAATAGTCAGTGCGGTTTCTACTGGGTGTTGGAAGCTGGCACAGACCTTGCAGTGCAGAAATGCAAGGCGTTTTCTCCTCTTTAACACAGGGAATGAGCCCAGAAACAAGGGGCTAGTCATTGATCATAACTACTCTATGGTCAAAGAAAATAGAATCATGACCAGCATAACTGGGGAGAGGAAAGAAGGGGAAAAAAAATTGTTTGATGACAATTAAATAGAGCAGCATTTGAAAAGGAACCCAAGACAACATTAGTGGAGCCAAATCTTAGACTAGTGCTTCTCTTGAAGTTGGGGGGGGGGGGGTGGAGAAGGGAAGCCATTAACTAGCTGTTCCACTGGAACATGGCCTTTCCAGTCTCGTTTGCCCTGGCAGTAAATCTTGCAGAAAGATTATCGGTGGCAGCCATTTCTGTCGGATGTGAAAGTCCACAAGCCTGTTGGCCCCACTCCCAAGTGTGGGGGGGGAGGGGGGGCACACATCATAGGTCTGGAGGGTCCTACCATTGACTTTCCTCTTGTATTTGACCTCCCTACACTTGACTGATTAACCTCAATTGCCAATTCTCCACCCTGCTGGGCCCTTTGACAACCATCCACAGCTCTGAGAGTTTGTCTCGTCTGCAAACTGACTAACCACCCCAACCACATTTATACCCAATAAATCAGGAACCATTCAGCCCATCACTGGACCACAGCCCATTTAAGGGGAACATGGACTGAAATCACAAAATATGTTTTGTGGTCAGTAGGAGAGATGTACAGAAGAAACCAACTGGGATGCTAGTCATGAAAGGGGGCCCATGAACTTTGGGCAGAGTCCCAAGGGGAACCACAGCTAAACAGTGGAGAATGGCTGCTATAAATGACAGAACTGATTGCTTCTCTGCAGATGCTGGCTGACTCGCTCAGCATTTCCCGCAGGAGCAATTTTCACACCACCCCAGATTTCAGTGCCTCAGGCAGTTAACAGCACGCACGAGGCCGTGAAGCAGTCTCACCTCCATCTCTGCAGCACGCAGTTGCCCAAAGAACACCTTCCGCATGAACTTGCCAACCAGGAAGACCAGGACAAATGCCTGGATGTACAGCACCTGTCCGAAAACAAATGCAAACTCTGTCAGCACACAGGACAAGGCCAACATGACCAGGAGAGGATGGCAGAAACAAAAGGTGAAATCCCGAGGAAACAGAGTTGTTGGAGAATATCAGCAGGTCGGACAGCACTATTGGACAGTCAGTGTGTCATGCGAGGTCTCTATCAAGTCTTGCTTAGGACAGATTACCATTACCATGTTACCATCCCCTCCCGCTTACACAAAGAAAACTGGCAATTAATTCTTGTACAATTCTTTAATGCCCATATAGTACCAGCCTCCATCTAGCAATGCATTCCAGGAACCCACAACTCTCCAGGTTTTAAAACTTACCCCTGACGTCTCCCCTAAACTTTTCTCCCTTCACCTTGTACAGATGTCTCTGCTGTTTGCCACTCCCACTCTGGGGAAAAAAGTGAGTCAGAGGACTCATCCTCTCATCCTTCTACACTTCAAAAAGAAAAGTCCCAGCTCTGCTAACCTTGCCTCACAAGACATTTTCCAATCCAGTCAACATCCTGGTAAATCTCCTCTGTCCCCTCTCCATAGCTTCCACATCCTTCCTGCAATGAGGTGACCAGAACTTTTCATCCAAGTTTGACCTTCCAAAATGCATCACTTCACACTTTTCCACCATCTGCTACTTTTCCCTAACTCTACATCCTGTAGGTAACCCACGACAGCCTTTGTATCATCTGCAAACTTACTGACCCATCCCTCCACTTCTTGTGTCCAGGTCGTTTGTTAAAAAAAAATCACAAATGGCAGGGATCCCAGAACAGATCCCTGCAGAACTCCACTCGTCACCGCCCCATTCCCAGGCAGAATACACTCCTTATACTACGTATACTGTTGAAAGCCCGTTGATTTCTACAGGCAAGTCGATTCTGAATCCAAACAGCCAAGGTACCATGAATCTTGGGCTTCATTAATTTTTTTTAATGAGTCTCTCATGGGGGACCTTGTCAAATACCTTACTAAAATTCATATATCTGTAGGCTGCAGGGTAAAGCCCTACCTGAAAAAGCACATGCCCTAAATTCAGTGCCAAAAGAATGCAGCATCGTCACATGGTGAAACAGGAGGGTGAGAGCCTCCCTGCATCATAAAACTCGCAACATTATTGCAGTAACAGAATGGATGGGGGAAGACACTGGATCTGCCTTTCCTTCCTCCATCCTGGAGAGGTTTACCACCTTTAATCAATCCACTGCTTTATTCGCTTAAGGCAGGGGTGTCAAACTCAAATTCACGGAGGGCCAAAATTAAAAACTTGGACTAAGTCAAGGGCCGAACTAAATATTTATTGAAAATTTTCAACAACATCTGCATGCTTTCTCTTCTTTCAACATATGTAATGTTAAACTTTTTCTTATTAAAATAAATGTTTAATAATAGTTTTGGATAAACTCTTTCATTGTCATTGTCATTGGCCCATTTCCTTTAGCGTTCTGAAACCGTGCACATGACGAGTCAAAGAGGGACGATTAAAGCAGTGGTCTTCAAACTTTTTCTTCCCACCCACAAACCACCTTAAGCAATGCCTTACTAATCACAGAGCACCAATGGCACAGGGACGCGAGTGGAAAGAAAAAGGTTGAGAAGTGTTGTATTGTGGTAACTCCACATCTGATTAGGTTAATTGTTAGGCAAGTGGTCAGAGAAGGACCCCCCCCCACCCCAAGAAAGGTTTAAATCACAGGAACAAAATAAGCTTCCGTCTCACTGCTCCCAATCTTACACACAGTCCTGATGTGGAATGTGGGGTCGCAGCTCCAAGTTCACCCGAGTTCAGGTGCTGTCTGTGTGGAGTTTGTACGCTCTCCCCTTGTCTTGGACCAACAGGTCGGTCGCCTGATGAAGGCACCTGAACCCCCCGTTGAAACGCCGGCGTCCGGGGTGGTGGAGGAATTGGCTGAGAAGTGCGCGTTGCTTCCACCCCGCTCCCATGGTTGGAGAGGGATTAAACTGCGATCTCACGACGCCAGGCTCGTCTCCAACAAAAGGAGCGGGAGGCAGGGTCCACCGCGCACGGAGCGAGTGGGAAGGCATCGCCAACGAGATGTTCAGTCCGGTGTCGCCGCTGAAGCGCAGACCCAGCGAGGATGGTCCCCAACTCCAGCCGCATCTGTGTGTCCGGGAGCCGGGCGCGCTGAGTGCGGCGCTCCAATCCACTGGATTCGGGACTCTGAGATCCCTCCACACCTCCAGTGTCTTCATTTTCACCTTCAGTGTGCATGCGCTATACTGGCGCGGCAGCCAGCGGGCCAACACTAATATATATTTAATATGATCTTGCGGGCCAAATATAATTATATCGCAGGCCAAATTTGGCCCGCGGGCCAGAGTTTGACATGTGTGGCTTAAGGCATTAAATGAGGAAGTCTGAAGACACTACAATTGTAGCCTACACCAATGCTGGAGAAACTCCACAGGTCATGCAGCGTTCTTTGTGTAGCAAAGACACATAACCCAACATTTCAGGCCCAAGCCCTTCATCAAAGTATGAGCTAAAAGAAGGCAGGTGGGGAGAGGGGTAGGTTCTAGGAATGAAGGGAGCAAAGAGCTGGAGGAGACAGAAGGATAAAAGAGTGGCCTAATGGAGACTGGCGACATAAAACTTGGTTGGAGAGGACCCAAACTGAATATATTAGGAGTCGCCCCTCTAAATTACTGGTGACCCTAGTTTGTTAGTGAATGAGGCCATGGACAAACATGTCAGTATGGGAGTGGGGAACAGAATTGAAACTGTTGGCAACTGGGAGATTCCCGCCATTGCTGCGGAGAGCACGATGATGTTCAGCCAAACCATCTCCCACAATGCATCCAGCCTCTCCGACGTAGAGGAGGCCACAACCAGATGAGCCCCACAGATTCACGCGTTGCTTTGCTTGGAAAGACAGCTTCGGGCCCCGAATGGTGGCTATGGCGGCCCCTTGCAGCACCTCACAAAATAAAGGACGAACGTGAAGACCCAGCAGGCTACACGAGGCCTGCAGTGCTGCTCTCCAATTGGCAACAACTAAAGGTGCCTAACTGGCCTATCAAGGAAAGCAGATCACAAATGCACCAATCAGAGGTGAGGGGGCTTTGACTACACCCCTCAGTTCGAGAATAAAAGCAGGGCTGTGAGCCCAATAAAGCTCAGCGTTAACTACACTCAACTGGGGTTCGGGTCGTTCTTTCTGATAACAGCGTACTCTTTCTGAGCTAACCTGAACGAAGCTATAACCTCTCCTGTGGTATAGGCTCCCCAGAGCCCTAGCTACAATGCTTCATTTGTTAACCGAGTTAATGTTCCAGGGAATTTGATTTATAATTTAATTTATACAAATTAAATTTATTTACAGCACAGTTGAAGCCAAATCCAATCATTTAAACCCACACTCCCCAAATTAGTCCAAAAGCCCACACATTTTGGAGGGAGGAAACCAGAGCACTTGGGGAAAACCCACTCAGACATGGGGAGAATATACAAACTCCCTACAGATAGCGTCAAATTCGAAACTGGTCGCTGGCATTGTAATAGTATGCACTAACCGTGCCACCCAAAACCAGATTACAACCAGAATAAAAATTATTGCAGAGTCAAACTAGCTTGCGAGTCACCCAATGTTACTGTCTGCAGTCTCTCTCGAACGATTTCTCTCAGGTGTGACACACGAAATGTGAAAGCTCGCAGCTTCCTTTGTTGAAAAGATCCCCATCTTCCTGAGGTCATTATACCAGCAGCAATCAGCGTCATCAGCTCACCACCAGTACTTTTATTATCTGTGAAAGCTACTCATTTTTGTAGTTAGACAGGAAATCTGCAGACACTCTGAAAGTAGTGCAACACACAAAAATGCCGCAGAAACTCAGCAGGTCACACAGTGTCTATGGTAAGCAAAGGAAAAAAAAAACAAAAAAAAAACAAAACACATTTTGGTCCCGAGCCCTTCGTCAAGCTACGAGCAAGCAGGCAGGCACCTGAATGAAAAAGTGGTGAGCGAAGGGGGCAGGGGCCAACAGTCAAGAGGTCAGAGGTGGATATGGGTGAGAGGGCAGAAAAAAGATGAAATGTGGGAGTTCTCTGAATGAAGAGGTAAAGAGATGGGAAGCTGGAGGAGCCTAACTGAAACTGGAGAAGTCAATGTTAACACCGCCTAGTTGGAGAGCACCCAGATGGAACATTAGACGGTGTTCCTCCAGCTTCCGGGTAGCCTCAGTTTGGCAGTGCATGAGGTCACAGGCAGGCATGTCGGTGTGGGAATGGGGAGTGGAGCTGAAATGGTTGATCACTGGGAGGCTACTGCAGTGGATAGTGAAGGGGCTCAACGAGGCGATCTCCCAATCTCGCTGCCGTAGGCTAGGCCACAACAGGAGCACCGGATTCAGTCTGTGACCCATGCAGATTCACAGGCGAAGCGCTACTTCATTTGGAAGGGCTGGTTGGGCCCCAAATGGTGGAGGAGGTGTGGGCAGAAATGGAGCATTTCTGTTCACTGAGAACTTTTTATTCAGCAAGTAGACAAGATGCAGAGTTGGGCAAAAGGTAGGTGGAGTTCATTCTGGATCAGTGTGAGGTGATGCATTTTGGAAGATCAAACCTGAAGGCTGAGTACAGGGTTAATGGTTGGATACTTAACAACATGGGGTCCAAATACATACATCTCTCAAGGTCGCCGCACAGGTTGATAGGAAAGTTAAGAAGGCCTATGGGACGCTGGGCTTCATGGGACAAGGGATCGAGTTCAAGAATAGAGAAGTCATGTTGCAGCTCTACAAATCTCTGGGTGGACCACACGTGCTCAGTTCTGGTCACCTCATTACAGGAAGGATGTGGAAGCTAAGGAGAGAGGGAAGAGGAGATTTACCAGGATGTTTCCTGGATTGGAAAATGTCTAATGAGGCAAAGTATTTATAAACACAGAGTTGTGGGTGCCTGGAGTGCCTTGCCAGGGCTGGTGGTGGAGGCTGAAACATTAAAAACATAAGAGACTCAGACTGACACATGGATGAAAGAAAGAGGGTTTATGAAGTAGGAAGGGTTTATGTTTTTTGTAAGAATCTATAGGTCAGCACCACATCAAGGGGTGAAGGGCCTGTACTGCATCAGAATGTTCTAAATGTTGGAGCCACAACTCAGGAGGAAAAGTTGGTCCAACATGTACCCACCCACCAGGAAGTCTATTGCAATTCTAACCCACTACTTTGTAAACCCCTCTAAAAAAAAAGTAGCTATTAACTCAACCCAAAAGCTGATAGATTTACTACATCCACAATAAAGCATAGTATCAACCCTGGATTGTCATGGTCCTTGGAGAATGCTCAAACAGTTCAATGAACCCAGACCAAGTGTGAACTCCAAAGGTCAGAGAGCACTGTTTCATCAGGTTGTACTTGTACAACAGGATGTTAATAAACTCTGAGGAGAGCCTGTTAGGCCACCTGGCTTGAAATGCCCAACATCAGGTTTGTTTATTATGTCCCTCTACATACATAACCAGATGCATTGCACGCACACAAATCACATAGCATAAAGATAAAATTCAAAACGCCAATAAATATTTAGGAATAATTGTCATCTGATCACAAAAGTACAACCTGAAAACAGCACTCTGCGGTTATCTGTGCAAAACACGTCGACATACAACCAGATATTACACACACAGGACAAATATTCATAAATCAATCAATTATGGACTCATGAATGAGAGTCTCTGAGGCTTTGAGCAGTTCACTATCTGTGGGAACAAACCGTTCCTCAGCCGGGAGGTGTTGGCTGATACTCCTGAATCTCTTCCACGATGGGAGTAGCTGAAAGATGCCGTGTGTGGGATAGGGGTCCTCAATGATTTTGCATGCCCTCTTCACATAATGATCCTGGTAGATCATGGCTATGGGGGGGTGGGGGGAAAAAAGAGAAAGAAAATAATCCTCTCTGCCACTCTTATCGACCTGTGGATTGGCCTCCAATCCATTTCTCTGCAGCAACCATAGAAGGGTCTGCATTTCACCAGGAGGTATTTTATCTCTGTTGAGCAGAAGGTTTTCACAAAGATATTAGTGCACCAGTTCATGTTGATGTAAATGCAGTGGTCCGTCTCGAGTTTTACCAGAAGCAGTAGTGTCTCTGTCTACCCCGAAGGAAATAAGGCCATCCAGCTGGATTGCCGAGTCTGGAATGGTACCCTAGAGCCACATTTCCGTAATCACCAGAGTACAGCAACCCTGTCTCTGTCTACCCTGAAGGAGATGAGGCCATCCAGCTGGATCACCGAGTCTGGAAGGTGCCCTGGAACCACATTTCTGTAATCACCAGAGCACTGCAGCCCTGCAGTTCTCTCTGGTTGAGATGTAGCCTCAGATCATCCATTTTCTTCTCCAAAATTGTCAGGAGTGCAGGTCTGAAGGGGTTAACTCTCAGTCTAACCCTGATGCCAGCCCAGTTGGCACACAACTGCCTCACCAACAGAACTTCTGATAGCTTCCCATGCGTCTCCCATGATCGGCTCCGCGGTGTGCAGCACTCAGTGCTCCCCACTCCAGCAGGTTTAAAACTGCACAGAAAGTTCAGTTAGCTTTTTGTATTTTAATCAGTGCTTCCCGACGTAGCGGGTTGGGACTTTATCCTTCTCAGGAGCTGAGGTGGGTGTTGCAACCTTTCACTCCACGATGAATTTTGGAATTAATTACTCACTTACAGGATTATGCTCATCAATCTCAGACTGCAGATAGAAGCAGTTTCCCAGACTGCCAATCCTAATTTTGATGTTCCTGTACTGCCTCTTTGATGGTGCGATACATTAAAATGTGGGCAAAACTCAGTAGGTCACACAGCAAGCATCTCGAGAAAGCAAAGGTATACAACAAACATTTTGGGCCTGAGCCCTTCATCACGGCCTAGTGGCTGGTGCTTCAATGTCACCGCCATTCGTTAAATAATAGATATGAATATTTATCCTGCGTGTGTAGTGTTTGTATGTGAGTAATATCTGGTTGTCTGTCTGCATGTTTTGTTTGTATGCATGTTATGTCTGGTTAGGAGTCTGTTTTGCACCAAGGCCGTTTTGTCAGATTGTACTTGTGCAATCAGATGACAATAAACTTTAAGATTTTATTTATAAATTTTTTAAACCACAATATTAATTACGTTAAATTCAAAATTTAAAAAAAATTATACATGTGGTATATACAAAAGAACCCTCCCCCCCACTTACCCCAAAATCCCTAAAAATAAGAAAAAAGAGATGCCAAGGAAATAAAGAATTCATAACTTAAATTCTAATATTGGAGGTTACCAAGCAGTGAGGGTTTTCAGAGAGTTTATCAAACTTACAAACCTACATTTTGTAAATATGAGCACCATATTTTCCAAAACAAGCAATCATTTCATAAACTATATGTAATCTTCTCTAACGGTATACAACTACGAAGTTCTGCGTGTCATCTTTCCATACCTACATTTCCTACATTTCCTCAAAACTGCTGAAGCAAATTGTACAAATTCAGTTTGATGCAGAGTTCATTTTAATTTGAGTTGTACAACCTTAATGTTACTCATTTTAAAAAAACTACATTGGATCCTGTGGAAACTTGACCCCTATAATTCGTCCCCAAAAAATTACCTACTTCCAACCAAAAATATCTGACTTTAGGACAGTGCAAAAAAGTTCCAATCTCACATCCACACTAAATCCTGCTAGATCAGATTTGTTTTTATCTATTTAATTGGATGACAATAAACTGGACTCAGCAGATACAATGCTGTCCTCTCAACTGCAGAGACCTGGGTTTGATCCAGCCCTCTGCCCGTGCATGGAGTTTTGCCCATTCATCTTGTGATTGCATGGATTCAACACCATTCCTCCTCTCCCCTCCACCCCTACAGGTGCTCCACTTTCCTTCCACTTCCCAATGACATGCAGTGTGAAAAATCAAATTGACTGTCAACCTTCCAAGAAGGAACAGGGAGATGATAGGAAAGAAGATCACAGGGAAATGCAAGTTAACATCAATGGGCTCCTTCTGCCTCAAGGGACAACAACTTACAGAATATACAAGCATGAACAGCTGCTCAGGCAACAAGTGCAATGGCCACCCATTTCAATTCTCCGCCACATCTGGGATGGAGATTGCTCAGAGGTGGCATCAACAGACAAGGAGAGTCGCACCCAATTCAGAAATCCAGTCAGTTTTGGCACTCTGCAGTGACAGGAGACAAGACGCTCCAACAGACTGCTCTGACATTCAGTTTAACCACAAGCAAACTTCACTAATTGCCTTGGGTTTCCCTCTCCCGTGAAACCCAATCGGTTCCCACATTATAGGTGGGCACCTGAAATGTACCCTAGTTCACATAGCACCGATTTCCACCTCCAACTACAATCTCTTTATAACATTCCCTGTCCACTCCCCAGATTCTACCCCTGATGCACAAATAAGCAGGGGATAGAAAGATATGCACGCAGAGTTTTCGTTTAATTAGGGCATCATGTTCAGTACAAATAGAAATATTGTGTTCAGTCCTGGTCACCTCAGGAAGGATATGGATGTTATAGAGAAGGTGCAGAGGAAATATACAAGTCTGCTGCCTAGATACGAGGGCATGCAACATGAGGATAGGTTGCATGAAAATGGGCCTTTTCTCCTTGGAGTGACAGGATGAGGGGTAGATGTATAAGTTAATGGGAGGCATTGATCGTGTGGACAGCCATTTACACCCAATTGATCTCCAAATCCCGTGCATTTTTGAATGGAGGGAGGAAACTCACACAGACAAGGGGAGACCGTCTGTGCTTACAGACAGTGTGGTATTCAAATCCCAGTCCAGCCCTTTGAGATTACTAAACCAGTAACATACGGTGCCAGTTATGACTCGTAGAACATTACAGCATAGGCGCTTCAATCCTCGGTGTTGTGCTGACCTATATATTCCTACCAAAATTTTAAAACTCTACCTCAAAACCCTCTTTCTTTCATCTGTGTGCTTAACTAAGAGTCTCTTAAATGCATCTAATGTTTCAGCCTCCACCACCACCCCTCGCAAGACATTCCAGACGACCACAACTCCCCCGAACCCCTGATGTCTCCTGAAAACGTACCTCCCTTCACTTTGTACAGTCGTCCTCTAGTGCTTGCTGTTCCCAACCTGGAAAAAAGTCCTAGCTGTTTATCTTATCTGTGCCTCTCAGAATCTTTTGGCCCTCTGTTAAGTCACCTCTCATCCCTCTGCTCTCCAAAGGGAAAAGTCCCACTCTGCAAACTTTGCCTCACAAGGCTCATTTTCCAATCCAGATTACATCCTCTCCAATAGCTTTCACATCCTTCCTTTAACGAGGTGACCAGAACTGTGCACAATATGCTCAGTGCGGTCTCACCAAGGGTTTGAACAAGCCTGAATACACCTGAGAGTGTCTGATCTCAGAAGCCAAGCAGGCTCAGGACTGTTCAGTACCTGGGGGAGAGATTCCCTGGGAACACCAGGGGCTGCAGGGGTGCTGGACAAAGTGCCTTAGTCAACAAAAGTTTAAAAATTTCATGTATGTTACATTCTGAATGTAGGATTACATGACAATAATGGAACCTTTAGCTTTAGAGTTGCAACATGACCTCTCAACTCAATACAGTACTCCTATTATTGAAGCCCAGGATTCCATTGGCCTTCTCAACTAACCTCAAGAGATGTATGGATTTGGACTCTAATGTCCCTGTTCTTCCACACTGTTAACTCTGAACCATCTATTAACAGGATCAACTTCCCACACAACCACAGCAGATCTCTGTGCCAAACCTAGTAAAATGAGGCACCAATGGGATCCTTCTACCTCAATATTCTCCTCTCAGTGAAAAATGGACCACATTTTCCACACCAACTGCAGCACAAATCCATTCCGATAACTAGGTACACAACAGGTGACTAGCACTGCCAGATCTTGTCCTTGGCAAAAAAAAAATCAGAACAATGCATCAGTCTCGAGTGTCATTAACCAGCCAAAGTTTCTCCAGGAGCTCCTTCTGGAAAGCAAAAGACAACTTTGCTACGTGCTGAAGCAAATAGTAAAGTCACAAGAGGTTTCAACTCAGCACAAGCTAAAAATACTTTGCCAAGTTTTTGGAAAGCCAGTGCAAATTGAGTCAAAACTTGAAGATGATCAGGTTAGAGAATAATTTTTCCAGCATCTCACAAGACAGCTAGCTACTTCAATCTTTTAAAACAGCCAACTTTCTGAGGTCGATTGTTAATTGAGCAACTACAGTTCCTGAGAGCACTGAAGTGGGCAAGGCTACCAGGCCAACATCAGGTCAACTTTAAACATACAGCATGTTATAAGGCCTCTCAAATATAACCATATACAGTATGGAAACAGGCCATCTTGGCCCCCCTGGTACACACCGATTTATGTGAAACTACACTAGTCCCACCTACCTGCTCCCTGGCAATAACCCTCCAACCCCCTCACATCCATGCATTCATCCAACCTCCTCTTAAATGACAGAATTGGCCCTGCCGCAACCACCTCTTCCGAAAGGTCATTTCACTCAGCCACCACTCTGAGTGAAGAAGCTTCCTCTTATATTACTCCTAAAGTTTTGCCCACTAACCCTTAACTTATGACCCCTTGTACCAATCTCCCCTACCCTCAGGGGAAAGAGCCTATTCACATCTACTCTATCTATTCCCTTCGTAAGTCCCAGTCTACTCAATCTTTCTCCATATTCAAGATACTGCAATTCAGGCAAAATTTTTGTAAACCTTCTTTGCACCCTCTCTTCCTTATTGATATCCTTCCTATAATTTAGAGACCAGAACTGCACACAATATTCCAAACTTGGCCTCACCAAAGCCTTACAGTCTCAACATCACTCCCCAGCTCCTATATTCTATGCTATGATTTATAAAGGCCAGCATACCAAAAGCCTTCTCCACCCCATCTACATGGGAATCCACCTTCAAGGAATGCTGAACCATTATTCCAAGATCCCTCTGCATTCCTCAATGCCCTCACTGCTTACGTCCTACTTTGGCTATTCTTCCAAAAATGAAGGACCAGCCCTGGTACATTTTGAAGGGTGGTTAAGAAACCAGAGCACCCAGGGGAAACCCACAGAGACACAGGGAGAATGTTAAACTCCTTAGAGAGTGCCAGATTCAAACCGGGTCACTGGCTAACCACCAACACTAACCATGCTGCCCTACAGGAACTCTATAGAGAGCATCCTGGCCAGATGCATCACAGTGTGGGTACAGTTGCTGCAGAGAAATGGATCAAAGGTCAATTCATAGTACCATAAGAATGGCAGAGAGGATCACTGGGGCCACCATCCTCCCCCATCGAGGTGATCTTCTGGGATTGTTGTCTGAAGAGGATGCGCAAAATCACTGAGGACCCCTACAACCCCGCACACATCGGGGAAGAGATACAGGAGCATCAGAGCCACTGAAGAACAGCTTCTTCCCACAAACAGTGAGGATGTTGGACAGCCAAAGGAAATGCTCACACTGACAGACTACGATTACATTTTATTGTGTACCATTACACATTTATTCACTTTTATATACAGATATGTACATTTGCTCTGTAGTTTCTCTGTCTGCATGTTACGTCTGCTTGTGTGCTTGTGCGTTTTGCACCATCGGGTCATACTTGAGCAATCGGATGACAAATAAACTTGAACTTGGTGTAAAGTTACCAGCAAATCAGAAGGCCTACACCTATTAAAAAACATCAGCAAAAGACAAATAAGAGGCAAACACTCAGCATAGAACTGGTAAAAAGAACAGCACCACTGTTGATAACTGTTAAATCTTGACTAGTTTCTGCCATGGGAACGCAAAAAAACCTCTCAACAGAAAGAGGTAACCGTGCTTGCATCCTTATTAGCCAAGCGTCTAATCTTGTTGCACTGGAAGTCTGATAGGTGCCCTTCAATTACAAAATGATTCAAGGATTTTATTAAACCGGAGAAAGTCAAATACACATTAAGACGGTCCACCGGAATTTTCCCCCCACCATAAATGGCAACCCTTTATTTTGTTGAATTACTTGTTATTACAGAGGTACCAAGGTGTTCAGGGAGTGGGTGTATGTAAAAATTTAGGCATATGTATGAGTTTCCCTGAGGCACAACGTGCATCTGTACAATGTGAACGAAGTTGTTTTTGATGTTCAAGAAATATACTTTGGTTAAAATGCCTCCAAACCAGGTCTGACTTAATGAACAATATTTATCCTTCACAAACATCAGGTCATTGTCACATTTTTAAAACAAAAATACTGTGGGGATGTGAGCAGTGGGAGAAACAGAGACACCATATTGAGGGTCGTTAACGACTGTTTTTATTCTAATTCAGCGCGCCCCTTTAAGGGCAGCATGAGCTCAGTCACCT
Source organism: Narcine bancroftii (assembly GCF_036971445.1). NCBI lineage: Eukaryota > Metazoa > Chordata > Chondrichthyes > Torpediniformes > Narcinidae > Narcine > Narcine bancroftii. Next base: position 64,491,053 of record NC_091476.1, on the reverse strand, counting down.
GGTACATTGTGACATCATAATCGCTGCCCAGGGTGCGCGCTGGAAGGGATGCAGGAGTCAGAGAGAAACCTCTGACGACGCCATTTCCCCATGGCTGCCCCACCATGTGGCGATACATGCGGGGCTGGTTTGCAATGAGGATGTGCACCGCCACACAACCCCCCCCCCCCCACAAGAACCAGCTACACGTCCTGTCGCTCTGGTGGCCGGCCCTGGCACTTGGTCATGGCCATTTGCACTGGCTGTGATAAGTCCAGATGGGCCGCCTTCAGGCGGTCCACCGTAAAAAGTTCCTCTTTCCTCCCCCCCAACATCCAGGGTGAAGGTTCCGCTGAACTGGTGCAAGACTTTGTATGGCCCCTTGTACGGTCGCTGTAGCGGTGCATCTTGTGGTCCCCTCTGCACAAAAATGAACTGGGCCGAGTGGTGCTCTTTGGGGAGATGAAATGGTGGGGTACCGTAACATGCCGGGGGTGGGGGAGCTAGGGAGGCCAGTCGCCTGAGTAGGTCCTCCAGCAGGTTTTTGTCAGTGGCCGTGGTGTCAGGGTCTGGGCCGAAAAAACTCACCAGGCAGGGAAAGCAGTGCGCCATAGACCATCTCTGCTGCTGAAGCCTGCAGGTCCTCCTTGGGTGCCGTCCTAATCCCGAGGACCCAGGGTAGTTTGTCCGCCCAGTCTGGTCCAGAGAGCCTGGCCATAAGCTATGCCTTCAGGTGCCTGTGGAACATCTCCACCAACCCGTTGGACTGCGGGTGGTATGCTGTGGTGTGGTGGAGCTTGACCCCCAGGAGCTTTGCCATCTGAGTCCACAGGGAAGATCTGAACTGCGCCCCTCTATCGCTAGTGATGTGCGCCATGACTTTGGTCAACCAATGGATCACCCGTTTCAAAGTCCTGGCACACGTTTCAGTGGAGGCCTCCTTAATCGGGACATCCTCCAGCCACCTTGTGGCCCGGTCCACCACTGTGAGGAGGTAACGGGCCCCCTTGATCAACGCCAGAGGCCCGACGACATCAACGTGGATGTGTTGGAATCTGCAAACCACCGGGTCAAAGTTCTGGATGGGGACTCGCGTGTGTGTTGCTGGACCTTGGAGGACTGGCGCCTGGTACAGTTCCTGACCAGTTCCGCCACCTCTTTCTTCAGTCCGTGCCACACAAACCACTCCGCGACCATCCGCTCAGTTGTCTTTACCGCCGGGTGAGCAAAGTCGTGGATCAGATCACCCTCCAGTGGAGCAGGACCACCAGGCGAGGCGTGCCTGTTGAGACGTCGCAGAGCAATGTATTCAGGCTGCTGGGCACCAAGACATCCTTGAGTTTGAGGCCCAAGATGGCAGTCCGCAAGGCCTGCATCTCCTGTGCCTGAGCCAGGCTGGGTGCGAGAGTGTAGATGGCTGGACGGGAGAGCATATCCACCACGACATTGTCCTTGCCGGCCCTGTGTCGGATGTCACACATACAAGAGGTGGCGCTGCTGTCTGGCGGACCACGGATCCTTGACCAGTGCTTGAGTGAGGGGCTTGTGATCCTTGAAGACTGTGAACGGCCTGCCCTCGAGGAAGTAGCAGATGGCCAAATACAGCTCCAGCTGTAGCTGATGCGTCCACAGAGAGCGTCATGTACGCCTCCGGCCGCGGGTGCACCAGCAGCATGGTGCTGGCTAAAGCCTCCTTTGGAGCAATAAAAGCCCTGTCCGCCTCCTCTGACCTCGATAATGTCTTTTCTTTGGTGGCCGTGAGCGCGAACAATGGGCACATAATGCACGTGGCTGCGGGGATGAAACGGTGGCAAAAGTTCACCATCCCCACGAACTTTTGGAGGTCTTTCAGGGTGGAGGGTTTGGAGAAATCGCTGAACAGCCGCGACCTGCTCTGGCGCGGCCCCAGCCGCCGAAATCATGTGCCCCAGGAACTGGAGGGACTCCTTGCTGAATTGGCATTTGGCCGCGTTGACCATGAGGCCAAAGTCTGCCAGCCGGGCAAAGAGTGTGCGGAGGTGGGCTTTGCGTTCATCGCAGATGCGACTGGCAATGAGAATATCATCCAGGTAAATGAACACAAAGTCCAGGTCTTTTCCAACCACATCCATGAGGCACTGGAACGCTTGGGCCACGTTCTTTAGACCGAAGGGCATATGCAGGAACTCGAAGAGGCCGAAAGGGGTAATAATGGCCGTCTTACACATATCGTCTGGATGTACCGGGATCTGATAGTATCCCACACAAGGTCCACTTTGGAGAAGACCCGTGCGCCATGGAGGATGGCAGAGAAGTCCTGTATGTGGGGCACTGGGTACCTGTCGTGGGTGGTTGCATCATTCAACTGACGGTAGTCCTCACACGGTCTCCAGCCCCTGGACGATTTCAGGACTATATGGAGCGGTGACGCCCAGGTGCTTTTTGAGCGGGAGCCTAGAGAACTACTCCTTTGCCTGCTGGAGCTTCTCGGGCGGCAGCTGTCTGGGTCTAGCGTGCAGCAGGGGGCCCTGTGTGGAGAAGTGGTGGAAGACCCCATGCTGGGGCAAGGTGGTGTTGACCCGTGGCTCTAAGATGGCGGGAAATTCGTGAAGGATCTCGAACTCATCCTTAGCAGCGGCTACAGTGGCGATTTCGGGCCTGCGAGCTTCTGGTGTGTCCAGTTGGGTGGAATGGAACGTTCAGGCATTGACCAGCCTTTTGCCCTTCATGTCAACCAGTCGGCCGTGAGCTCTGAGGAAGTCGGCCCCTAACAGCGCGGTGCACACAAAGGCTAGGACAAACCTCCAGTGGAACTTCTCCTTCCTAATCTGGATCTGTGGCCTGCAAGTGTCGTAGGTCATGATGGTGGAGTTGTTGGCCGCCCGCAGGGTTCGATCTCGAAATCAGGTGCGAGTCTCTAATGCTGTGGGGGGGGGGGGGAAAAGGATGCTGAGCTCAGCCCATGCCCTCCAGGAATCGGCAGCTGGTGGATTTGCCTATCACATGAACGAGGCTGTTTGTGTGGCCAGCCATCGCAGCCATCAATGGCGGCTGGCCTGGTAGTTTCCCTGAAACCCACAGGGCTGGCAGCACTTACGGGCTTGCGCTCCCCAGCGCTGGTGGTAGAAACACAAGGTCGACTGGCCCTCCTCTGGCTTGGTCTTGGGAGCGGCTTGCGGTCGGCTGGCTCCTGATCATGCCACCTGGTTGAGGGCTGCCTCTTTCTTCCTATTTGTGCGCCAAAGGGCATCTGCACTGGCTGCTGCTCTCCTCAGGTTCGAGAAGTCTTCATCTGTGAGGAGCAGCTAGATGTCCTCCAGCGTCTGTTCCAGGAATATCTGGCGGAAGAGAAAACAAGGCTTGTGGTCTTCTGCCAGAGCCAGAATTTCATCCACCAGCACCAACGGATGCATTGATGGGGAGGTAGCCTGAAAGTTCCAAGCAGCAGGTCTTTGAGGGCTGTGTACTTGCCCGGAGCCAGGGGGTGGTGAATGATGTTGTCCATCCTCGCTGCCGTATCTTGGTCCAGAGCACTCAAGACATGATTGGACATCATGGTGTCTGAGAAGATGTTAAGAAGTTGAAATTATGCTTCCGCCTGCCCGAACCACGTTCTCAGTCGGTGGGTCCAAAAGGGGGGGAAGCTTGATGGAGACAGCGCTAACTTCTGCTGAATCCATGGTGTTTTGAGTCCAGAAAAATATTTGGGTTCGTCGGGGTCACCACTGTGGCAGTGAGAGTAGTGGAAGAAACACAGCCACCACATTGAGGGTCGTTAACGACAGTTTTTATTCAAATTCAGCGTGTCCCTTTAAGGGCAGCAGGAGCTCAGTCACCTGGTGCATTGTTACAGGGATGCAGGCGTCAGAGAGGAACCTCTGACGAAACCATTTGCCCATGGCTGCCCCGCCCCGTGGCAATACAAGTGGGGACAGTTCGCCACGAGGATGTGCGCTGCCACAATATTTATGCAAATGGTTTGCCAACTGCTTTTGTTACAGCAGTAGAAAGCAATCTTCATTAGCCATTCAGCAACTTAATTTACAAAAGGTGTTTTTTTTTTTGCTTTTTACAACATCACAAACTTTGCATTGTTTGTCTTGTTTTCACCAATCAGTGGCCTATTTTCCACTGGCACCCTGTCCCAGGTATTAACTGGGAATTTACTGGGACATGGTCCAGTGGAAAAGGAACGCTGTCTGAACACCAGCGTCAAATGATGTCATTTTACTCTGAGGATTAACCACCTCTCCCTACTCGTATCCCTGGCGTTTGCTGACGCCGGCGTGCTGATAAAACCAGTGGAAAAGGGACAGCAGAAAGTCACCCATTTCCAGTTGAAGGGAGAACACTGATCCCCAGGGAGTTGTTTTCAGTGGAAAAGCCATTAGTGTCTCAGTTAAGGGTGGCCCAGTGGAAACAGCACAAAGGGATTCCTATGCTGGGACCTGCACAGCATATTTAATTAGGATGCCAGTGGAAAAGGGACTAATGTCATCCTGATAATGATTCCAGTAGCCCTCAACCACATGCCCACTACTCACCGCCATGCTGGGGCTGGACTTGGTGAGGTACACCACAGTGGGATAGAACTGACGCTTCAGGTAATAGGCATGAGTGATCACTGTAGTCGTGAGCACAAGGCTGGTGGCCGTTGCCAACATCGACCGGACCATCTCGCTCCTCCCTGCAGTAAGCAGTTTGCTGGAAGAGTCCCGGGAGACTGAATCCCGGATGTGGATGGAGACAGAAATGACACCAGCACACTTCGTGCTGCGCCTCCACACGGCTCAGCTGGGAACTTTTGAGAGCTTTACCAGTCAAATCTTGCTGTATCTCCACAGCAAGGGGTGGGAAGGGTGACAGAGCTGCAAAAGAGGGAGAAAAAGGGAAGATTATTGACACCTTGAAGCTACAATAAGTAAAGATTCCATTATACATTTTAGAATGTAACATACATGAAATTCTATAACTTTGTCTACCGTTAAGGAAGCAGAGAGTGGCCACTTTGTCCAGCATCCCACACAGAAAAGAGGCCCCAAACTAGATCGAACTTGCCACCCCAAGTTTACGAGAGGGTGACGTGTTTATGGTAGAATTGGCCAAAGAGAGGAGGGAAATGGAAGAACGAATTAGATATTGCACTTAAATGTCCAGAGGGAGGAGGAAGTTACTTTAAATTTAGTTAGGGACAGGCGAGTAAAGGAGCTATGATGGGGAATTGCTTTAAGGAGAGTCCCAACTCCCCAAATCTGCAGTAAGACTAGAACCTCAAGGAAAGGGCAATGTGTGTGCAGAGTTAGCCAGTTAGCCAAAGTGGGGGTGAAGAGAATTAGGAATGACATTTCTATGGCTAGGGTGGGGTGAGGTGTGATCACTCTTCCCTCCTCTCCCCCCCACCTTAGGTTCTCTCTTTTCCTCCCAACCCCCACCCAACCCTTCCCAGGGTCTCTCTTTCTTCCCCCCCCTCTCCCCTGGATCTCTCTTTCTTCCCCCTCTCCCTGGATCTCTCTTTCTTCCCCCCTCTCCCCTGGATCTCTCTTTCTTCCCCCTCTCCCCCTGGATCTCTCTTTCTTCCCCCCTCTCCCTGGATCTCTCTTTCTTCCCCCTCTCCCCTGGATCTCTCTTTCTTCCCCCCTCTCCCCTGGATCTCTCTTTCTTCCCCCCTCTCCCCTGGATCTCTCTTTCTTCCCCCCTCTCCCCTGGATCTCTCTTTCTTCCCCCCTCTCCCTGGATCTCTCTTTCTTCCCCCTCTCCCCTGGATCTCTCTTTCTTCCCCCCTCTCCCTGGATCTCTCTTTCTTCCCCCTCCCCCTGGATCTCTCTTTCTTCCCCCCTCTCCCCTGGATCTCTCTTTCTTCCCCCTCTCCCCTGGATCTCTCTTTCTTCCCCCCTCTCCCCTGGATCTCTCTTTCTTCCCCCCTCTCCCCTGGATCTCTCTTTCTTCCCCCCTCTCCCCTGGATCTCTCTTTCTTCCCCCCTCTCCCCTGGATCTCTCTTCTTCCCCCCTCTCCCCTGGATCTCTCTTTCTTCCCCCCTCTCCCCTGGATCTCTCTTTCTTCCCCCCCTCTCCCCTGGATCTCTCTTTCTTCCCCCCTCTCCCTGGATCTCTCTTTCTTCCCCCCTCTCCCCTGGATCTCTCTTTCTTCCCCCCTCTCCCCTGGATCTCTCTTTCTTCCCCCCTCTCCCCTGGATCTCTCTTTCTTCCCCCCTCTCCCCTGGATCTCTCTTTCTTCCCCCTCTCCCCTGGATCTCTCTTTCTTCCCCCCTCTCCCCTGGATCTCTCTTTCTTCCCCCCTCTCCCCTGGATCTCTCTTTCTTCCCCCCTCTCCCCTGGATCTCTCTTTCTTCCCCCCTCTCCCCTGGATCTCTCTTTCTTCCCCCCTCTCCCTGGATCTCTCTTTCTTCCCCCTCTCCCTGGATCTCTCTTTCTTCCCCCCTCTCCCCTGGATCTCTCTTTCTTCCCCCCTCTCCCCTGGATCTCTCTTTCTTCCCCCCTCTCCCCTGGATCTCTCTTTCTTCCCCCTCTCCCCTGGATCTCTCTTTCTTCCCCCCTCTCCCCTGGATCTCTCTTTCTTCCCCCCTCTCCCCTGGATCTCTCTTCTTCCCCCTCTCCCCTGTCTCTCTTCTTCCCCCCTCTCCTGGATCTCTCTTTCTTCCCCCCTCTCCCCTGGATCTCTCTTTCTTCCCCCTCTCCCTGGATCTCTCTTCTTCCCCCCTCTCCCCTGGATCTCTCTTTCTTCCCCCCTCTCCCCTGGATCTCTCTTTCTTCCCCCCTCTCCCCTGGATCTCTCTTTCTTCCCCCCTCTCCCCTGGATCTCTCTTCTTCCCCCTCTCCCCTGGATCTCTCTTTCTTCCCCCCTCTCCCCTGGATCTCTCTTTCTTCCCCCCCTCTCCCCTGGATCTCTCTTCTTCCCCCTCTCCCCTGGATCTCTCTTTCTTCCCCCCTCTCCCCTGGATCTCTCTTTCTTCCCCCCTCTCCCCTGGATCTCTCTTTCTTCCCCCTCTCCCCTGGATCTCTCTTTCTCCCCCTCTCCCCTGATCTCTCTTCTTCCCCCCTCTCCCCTGGATCTCTCTTTCTTCCCCCCTCTCCCTGGATCTCTCTTTCTTCCCCCCTCTCCCCTGGATCTCTCTTTCTTCCCCCCTCTCCCCTGGATCTCTCTTTCTTCCCCCCTCTCCCCTGGATCTCTCTTTCTCTCTCTCCCCTCTCCCCTGGATCTCTTCTTTCTCCCCCCCCAGACTCTTTCTTCGCCCCACACAATCTCCCACTTTCTCACACCCCAACTTCCCAAGGGTCCCTCTTTCTCCACTCCAACCTCCCCCTGTCCCCCGCCCCCTCTGTCCCCCTCCTCTCCTCCTCTGTCCCCCTCCCCCCTCCCCCTCCCCGTCTCCCTCCCACCCCCCCCCTCCCCGTCTCCCTCCACCCCCCCCTCCCCGTCTCCCTCCCACCCCCCCCCTCCCCGTCTCCCTCCCACCCCCCCCTCCCCGTCTCCCCTCCACCCCCCCCCCTCCCGTCTCCCTCCCACCCCCCCCCCCGTCTCCCTCCCACCCCCCCCTCCCGTCTCCCTCCCACCCCCCCCTCCCGTCTCCCTCCCACCCCCCCCTCCCCGTCTCCCTCCCACCCCCCCCCGTCTCCCTCCCACCCCCCCTCCCCGTCTCCCTCCACCCCCCCCTCCCCGTCTCCCTCCCACCCCCTCCCTCCCTTCCCGTCCTCCCTCCACCCCCCCCTCCCCGTCTCCTCCCACCCCCCCTCCCCGTCTCCCTCCCACCCCCCCCTCCCCCGTCTCCCTCCCACTCCCCGTCTCCCTCCCACCCCCCCTCCCCGTCTCCCTCCCACCCCCCCTCCCCGTCTCCCTCCCCCACCCCCCTCCCCGTCTCCCTCCCACCCCCCCTCCCCGTCTCCCTCCACACCCCCCCTCCCCCGTCTCCTCCCACCCCCCCTCTCTGTCCCCCTCCCATCCACCCTCTCTGTCCCCCTTTCACCCTCCACAATCTATCCATGCTCTCTCTTTCTCCACCACTAACTCCCCACTGTCACCCACCACCACCTCATGCCCCCCGCTCCTCCGCCCACCTCAGGCTACACAGGTAATACCTCCTGATCGA